>NC_057802.1:208623462-208753320 GCF_018294505.1 Triticum aestivum | reverse complement strand
AGGTGGCCGGATGCCACGTGGCAGATTCCGATTCGTCGGGGCGCGGCGGCGGACGTGTCCGGTCCGGTCCGGACGTGTCCGGCGGCGGAGAGGGAACGGAGCTAGGGTTGGACTGAGTTCGTTTTTCGGGAGGGTCACATATTTATAGGTAGAGGGGGCTAGGAGGCTCCAAATGAGGCGCGGTTTTCGCCCACACGATCGTGATCGAATGACCTAGAGCATGGAAGAGAGTTTGGTAGGTTTTGGGCTGGTTTTGAGGGGGGTTTTTGCTGGACACTCGAATGGACTTTGCGGATGCCCGGTTAACCGTTGGAGTACCAAACGACCTCCAAATTGAACGAAACTTGACTGGTGGTCTCCGCGTGGTGTAATAAGGCCACTTGACAAGCCTTGGTCCATTCCGAGAAAGTTTGACACCCGCACACGAAAGAAAACGAAAGGGGTGCACCTGAGGAGATAGGAGCGCCAGATTGCAAAACGGACAACGGGGAAAATGCTCGGATGCATGAGACGAACGCGTATGCAAATGCAATGCACATGATGACATGATATGAAAATGCATGACAAGAAAACAAATGCAAAACGAAAGACAAAACCCGAACACAGAGGGAATATCATAACACATAGCCGGAAATGGCAAGAGTCGGAGTTACAAATATTGCAAGTTACATGCGGGGTTTTACAAAAGCACTGGAAAGTATAGTTCCTTCTTTTAAAGAAGGATCATCTCTGTTGTACTGCACATCTGGCCTTCCATCATCAGAATCCTCGCTATATCCCATGTCCTGGTCCTCCTCCAACTCATCTTCACCTGGCTCATCAAACATTCCTTCTGGTGGTGGCATATAATCTTCATCCCCATCATCATCTGTCTTCTTGGCCTTCTGTTTTGTAACAAACTGAGGGAAAGGCCTTTCATCCTCATCATCTGTAGGCCAGTCATCAGGAAGTCCCTCCTCAATATTTGGATCAACAGAATCTCTGCTCTGAGTAGGACCTGCATAAATAGGCACTTGCTCTGATGGTGTTCCTGGTACCTGCATAGAGCTCTCTCCTGCAACTGAAGCTCTCTTCTGACTGCTAACACCTGTTTTTCTCCCCCTGGATATTCCGCTCCTACCTCTAGAACTAGTAGATTGTGATTTTCTGCCACTGCTCCCTGTCAATCCTCTTTTTCTTTGTATGACATTGATTTCCAATTTGACTGGGAAATGAGCATGAATTTTAAACATTTTTTCTAACTCAGCATCACATTGGACTGGGACCCAAACTGAACTATCAATATCCCAGTACCTGAATTCAACTGCATCATGTATTCCCCACGGGTATTTAGCACAGATTTGAGACCTGAACTGCACAAACTTCAGTGTGCTCTCCACTACCAAAGGAAATGAAAATCCTGTGTTCCCTGCTTTTGTACCAGTAGGAACTAGAAGAGTTGTTTCCATTCTACAATCCAAACATATATAGTCCACCCTACGAATGACAATGAAAAACAGGAAAAAAAATCGAACCAAATGAGCACTACGAACGTAGATGAACACTAGGAATCAAATCGAACTACAATACGTATAGCAGGCTTCAGATCTGAAAGTACTGCACTTACCCCTTCGGATTTGTGCTCCCTTCATGGCCACCGCTGGCGCCGCAACCACCGTCGACCTCCATCCGCAGCGGTTGGCTCCGAATCGCAGCACAGCTCACGTAAAGAGTCAGGTCCACCGAATCTCAACCGTGCCCGCCATTGATCTGGAGTTTTCCATGGTGGGGATCGAAGCCGCTAGGGTTCAGGTGAGAGGGCGATTTGGGGAAGAGAGAGCTAGGGTTAGGGTCGAGCGAGAGCAAGAGCACAGAGAGAGAGTGAAGCGAAGAGGTAAGAGAGGACCCACATGTAAGAAAGAGGGGCAAATATGTCAAACTGACGGCAAGTTAGCGGTCAAACAACCTTGACTGGACGAAAACGGAGCGGAGGGGCATTTCTATAAGTGGCACTGACGGCAGAGGGGCAAAACTGAGCATACCCGAAAACTAGGGGCAAAACTGAGTAGTGGGTTCGAGTTAGGGGCACAGATGTAAATGTCCCTTATACTTTTAAGGGTGGAATACCTAAGAAACTAGGAGATCCAGGAGTACCAACTATACCATGCTCCATTAAAAGAAACTATGTTAAAACTACTTTATGTGATCTTCGAGCCGGTGTTAGTGTTATGCCTCTCTCTTTATATTATAGACTTGATTTGAATAAGTTGACACCTACTGAAATATCTTTGCAAATGGCCGATAAATCAACTGCTATACCTGTCGGTATTTTGTTATTTTTTATATTCCCGAGGACGATAGCATGTCTATTATTCTTGGAAGACCCTTTTTGAATACTGCAGGGGCTGTTATTGATTGCAACAAAGGCAATGTCACTTTTGATGTTAATGGTAACGGGCATACGGTACACTTTCCGAGCAAACAACCTCAAGTCCACAGTATCAATTCTATTGGAAAAATTTCAACTATTACTATTGGAGGTTTTGAATTTCCTCTTCCTACTGTCAAGAAGAAATATGATATTCTTATTATTGGGGGCGTGCATATCCCCGTTGAGGTAACCTAGTGCTATTCGAAAATTCTCCGGTTTCATGCGATCCGGAATGAGTTTGTTAACAAGACTTGATCAACCTTGTTAGTGGATTCCTTTTGATGAGCATGAGATGGATGAAGTTAGAAAGCACAACCTTCTGTACCCTCCTTTTACTTTCTGTTATTTAAGATTAAATAAAGCAAAAATAGTGTTTTTCTGTTTGTTTTCTGAATTATCCGTGCAATAAAAAAATACCCCGAAAATAAAAGTTCTCCAAATGCCCCGAAATTGAAATATGATTTTTTCTAGAATATTTGAGAATATCTGGCACTGAGAACACAGCAGGGGAGCAAGCACCTGGCCACGAGGATCCAGGGCGCGCCCGCACACCCTGGGTGCACCCCCTGCCTCGTGGACCCCTGGTGGCCCCCCTCCACTTATTCCTGCACCCACACACTCCTTCCTCCCAAAAAAATCACCAACCAGCTCAAGCACGAGTTCTAGCTCATCTTGCTGCGATTTTTGATCTCCTTGCTCAAAGTTCCACTCACAAAACCGCTTTGGGGGATTGTTCTTCGGTATGTGACTCCTCCAATGGTCCAATTAGTTTTTGTTCTAGTGCCTTATTCATTGCAATTTTATTCTGCCTAGGTGACCCTGTTCTTGAGCTTGCATGTCAAATTTATTTGGTCCCAAGTAGTTCTAATGCATGATGTAGTCTCTAGGCACTTATGGGAGTAGTTGCTATCAATTTTGTTGAGCTTGGTTCACTTTTATTTGAAGTTACTAAAAATTTCAGAAATTTTCAGAAAATGATGAAGAGATTTTTGAGGGGCTCTTAGAGCCGAAGCTCGAAGGATAAGCAAAGTGAAGAAGATAAGAGGACTAAATATAATCTCCCTCGCACCGCGGAGGTCCGGCCGTGTGACTGGCCTTGTGATGAGTTCTTGAGAGCAGCGGGAATTCATGATGATTTCTATGATTTGGTTCAGAATGCAGGCCTCACCGACTTCCTCCACGACCAACGCGAACAGTATCTCCTACTCACTAATATCTTTGTGCAAAATTTTCATTTCCATGCTAGGAGGTCACCACCTTCGGTGGATTTTTATTTATATGATGAGTATAAGGAGATGTCCCTCTATGATTTTTGTGCGGTTTGCATGTTGCCCTTTACGGGCAGCGTAGTGGAACCACATCGTAACGATGTGGAAGGGTTTAGTGATACAGTTGCTGTAGGGGAAACGAGGAAGGTTTCTGATGCGAAAATTACTAGCATACACTTTCCTGTTCTACGTTACTTTGCAATATTTGCTAATAGATGCTTAATTGGTCGCGGAAACTGTGGCAACCTTAGTGCCCCTAATATTATTATTTTGTACCATGCCTTGTTCCGTGATAACACTTTTAGTATGGGAGCTATTGTTGCCAATCGGTTAAATCTGAACCGTACAAAAGGTCCCATCTTGGGAGGTATCTTCGCCTCGCGCCTCGCTGCACACTTTAACATACCAATTAGGCATTATGAGAAAGAAGAAAAGTTGCTGCCTTCTATTTTTCTACACTATAAGAGTATGGTAGCACATGACTTTATTGTTAAAAATAAGAAAAAGATGCTTAGTAAGACTGATATTTGATAAAAATCACTATGATACTATTACTTTGCCTGCTCCTTCTTTGTTTAACTTATCTTCAGGCAAGTATCTTGTTCAGCCAGAGGCATCTCATGCCTATGAGAACCCCACACTAGTTACAGAGCTAGAGTCGGAGCCACAACTTGATCCTCACCATCAGTCTGTTTATCAGTGGGATCCGGAGGAGATCGCCAATCAGTGGCATCCCGAGGCTCCTTCTCAGTACGACCCCAACTACAACTTTGATCCATGGGCATAGGCCAACTTAGGCCAAAAGCCTAAGCTTGGGGGAGTACGTATTTCTCACCGACATTACATTCATGTTCACACACTCATTGCTAGTTGTCGGTGCTCATACTTTTTCATTGTACTATCCATGCTAGTTAATTTTCTTTTCTTTCTTTCTTCTTGCGTGTTTGAAAAACCATAAGAAAAACCAAAATAATTAGTTGTAGATTTTAGCTAGTTTCCTTTCCATGCTGGTAGTAGTAATAATTTAAAGAAACCACAAAAAGATTTATCGTTCTTCTTTTGCTTGTTGGGAGCTTTCCCGTGTAAATAGTTTTATTTCTTTCCTTTTCTTTGGGGGTCGATAGGAGAAGACCATAATTAAAATGTTGAAGTGGCTCTTATATGCATTATTGTTGATTTAACCGAGAGCCCATATTACCTTGTCTTCTCCCTTGAATTGAATGCCTGCAGATTCCAGCTTAGTCCAATGCACGTGCACTATTATTATTATACACACCGTTCGGTCATGCAAGTGAAAGGCAATAATAACGATATATGATGAATTGATTGAGATAAGAGAAGCTGGTATGAACTCGACCTCTCTTGTTTTTGTACATACGATTAGTTCATCATTCCTGATTCAGCCTATTATGAATGAACATGTTTGCAATGACAATTAGAGATTATAGTTGCTTATGCCATGCTTAATTAGCTAGGAGTTTATAATGGTTTACCTTGCGTGCCAACATGCTATTAAAATGGTTGTGATGTGGTATGATGGGGTGATATACTCCTTTGAATGATTCAAGTGACTTGACTTGGAACATGTTCACGCATGTAGTTGAAACAAAATCAACATAGCCTCCATGATATTTATGTTCATGGTGGATTATATCCTACTCATGCTTGCACTCAATTTTTATTAATTTTAATGCATGTTCATGACTGTTGTCGCTCTCTAGTTGGTCGCTTCCCAGTCTTTTTCTAGCCTTCACTTGTACTAAGAGGGAATAATGCTTGTGCATCCACTTCCATAAACCCCAAAGTTATTCCATATGAGTCCACCATACCTTCCTATATGCGGTATCTACCTACCGTTCCAAGTAAATTTGTATGTGCCAAACTCTAAACCTTCAAATGAAATTCGGTTTTGTATGCTCGAATAGCTCATGTATCAACTAGGGTTGTCTGTATCTTCCATGCTAGGCGGGTTATTCTCAAGAGGAGTCGACTCCGCTCCTCACTCACAAGAAAATGGATGGTCACCGGGATGCCCAGTCCCATGCTTTAAGCAAATCAAATCAAAATAATTGCAAACAAAACTCCCCTAGGATTGTTGTTAGTTGGACGGTACCCATTGTTTCGGACCACCGTGGAGTGTGCTTGTTGGTGGTGGGGGAGTATAAACTTTACCATTCTGTTTGGGAACTTCCTATAATGTGTGTAGCATGGAAGATATCAAGATCTCTCGGTTGTTATGTTGACAATGAAAGTATGCCGCTCAAAATATTATTTATCTCTATTTCAAAAATCGAGCTCTGGCAGCTCTACAAATCCCTGCTTCCCTCTACGAAGGGCTTATCTATTTACTTTTATGTTGAGTCATCATCCTCTTATTAAAAAGCACCAGCTGGAGAGCACCGCTGTCATTTGCATCCATTATTATTAATTTATATTGAGTATGACTATGACTGCATCTCTTTTACCATGAATTACAATGTTTAGTCAGTCCTTAATCATCAAAGGTGCTCTGCATTTATGTTTTGCGGTCTTAGAAAGGGCTAGCGAGATACCATCTTGTTATATCATATCATGACTGTTTTGAGAAAGTGTTGTCATCCGAGATTTATTATTATTGCTCGCTAGTTGATTATGCCATTGATATGAGTAAATGTGAGACCTAAATGTTATTGTGAATGTGGTTAGCTCATAATCTTTGCTGAAGATTTGAATGCTGGCTTTACATATTTACAACAACAAGAGCATACAGAGTTTGTAAAAGTTTTTCTTTATCACTTTCAGTTTATCAATTGAATTGCTTGAGGACAAGCAAAGGTTTAAGCTTGGGGGAGTTGATACGTCTCTGTCGTATCTACTTTCCAAAAACTTTTGCCCTTGTTTTGGACTCTAACTTGCATGATTTGAATGGAACTAACCCGGACTGACGCTATTTTCAGCAGAATTGCCATGGTGTTATTTTTGTGCAGAAATAAAAGTTCTCGGAATGACCTAAAACTCCACGGAGAATATTTTTGGAAATAATAAAAAATACTGGCGAAAGAATCAAGGCTAGGGGGCCCACACCCTGTCCATGAGGGTGGGGGGCGTGCCTACCCCCCTGGGCGCACCCCCTGCCTCATGGGCCCCCTGGTGCTCCACCGACCTCAACTCCAACACTATATATTCATGTTCGGGGAGAAAAAATCAGAGAGAAGGATTCATCGCGTTTTACGATACGGAGCTGCTGCCAAGCCCTAATCTCTCTCGGGAGGGCTGATCTGGAGTACGTTCGGGGCTCCTGAGTGGGGAATCCGTTGCCGTCGTCATCATCAACCTTCCTCCATCACCAATTTCATGATGCTCACCGCCGTGCGTGAGTAATTCCATCGTAGGCTTGCTGGACGGTGATGGGTTGGATGAGATTTATCATGTAATCGAGTTAGTATTGTTAGGGTTTGATCCCTAATATCCATTATGTTCTGAGATTGATGTTGCTATGACTTTGCTACGCTTAATGCTTGTCACTAGGGCCCGAGTGGCATGATTTCAGATCTGAACCTATTATGTTTTCATGAATATATGTGAGTTCTTGATCCTATCTTGCAAGTCTATAGTCACCTATTATGTGTTATGATCCGTTAACCCCGAAGTGACAATAATCGGGATACTTACCAGTGATGACCGTAGTTTGAGGAGTTCATGTATTCACAAAGTGTTAATGCTTTGGTCCGGTACTCTATTAAAAGGAGGCCTTAATATCCCGTAGTTTCCAATAGGACCCCGCTGCCACGGGAGGGTAGGACAAAAGATGTCATGCAAAGTTCTTTTCCATAAGCACGTATGACTATATTTGGAACACGATTTGGTAAAGGTAGAGGTGAGAGGCCATGTAGGAGTACATGGTGGGTTGTCTCATTGCAGCCGTCCTCAGGAACTGAGTTCTGTGTTTGTGATCCATGATACAGTTACTACCACGCATTGGGCCCGAAACCAATGGACCCTCTCGGCTTCTTAATCACCCTTGTCCTCTGTCCAGGAGTTGCAAGTAGTTTCTGGTGTTTGTAGTATGCTGGAGGCCGTGGGCAGCGCTGACCGGAGGGGTGGGCTGTGATGCGGTAGGCACGTGGCCGGGCATGCCGGGCGCCCGTTTGGTGTCTCGGAACCCCGCACACATCGTTCGGGGCCGTATGTGGAAACCTCGGCCGGACTCCCTGCGGATGGAACCTGGATAGGCGATAAACCTGGACTAGAGACTTGAGTGTTTAGGTAGGCTGTGGCCGACACCCTCGCTGGGCTTCCGCTTGAAGGTTGCCGAGTACATGTCGTGTAAACGGCGATAAGTGGTGAGAGCGTGTGTGTCGAAGTACACCCCTGCAGGGTTAACATCATCTATTCGAATAGCCGTGTCCGCGGAAATGGACTTCTGGGTTGCCTATAACAGTTCATAGACAAGTGAAAGTGGATACTCTAAAATGCGCAAGATAAGCGTGAGTGCTATGGATGGCGTTCTCGTAGGGAGACGGGAGCGGATCCATAGTGGTGTATTGGTGTGGTGAATTTGTGGACTCGTGTGCGCCACCTCAAAAGAGTTACTTCCAGTCGTAGTTTAGGATAGCCACCGAGTCAAAGCTGGCTTGCTGCAGTCAAACTCCACCACCCCCCTTTGTTGATACCGATGCATATGTAGCTAGTTCTGATGTAAGTCTTGCTGGGTACATTTGTACTCACGTTTGCTTATTTTATGTTTTGCAGAGAGACGTCAGTCTCGCTAGTAGTTCCGTGTGGACTTCGACGTTTAGCTTGATACCTCAGCTACGATCTTGTGCCCTCGGCAGGATCTGGTAGATAGTCAGGCTTCTCGGCCTTTTTCATTTGTAGATGTCTGTACTCAGACATGTTAAGCTTCCGCATGTGTTTTGACTTGTATGCTCTGAATGTTGGGTCATGAGACCCATGTTTGTAATATCTGGCTCTTCGGAGCCTAATGAATAAATACTTTGAGTCGTAGAGTCTTGTTGTGATGCCATGTTGTATTTGCACATATCGAGCATATTGTGTGTATGATTGAAATGCTTGGTATGTGTGGGATCCGACAATCTAGTTGTCTATCCTTAGCAGCCTCTCTTATGGGGAAATGTAGTCTAGTGCCTCCTTGAGCCATAGTAGTCCGCTACAGCCCGGTTCACCGGAGTCCTGCTAGCCCAGCACTACTGCTCTGGACACTTGACTGGCCGGCATGTGTTTCATATCGTTCCTGTGTCTGTCCCTTCGGGGAAATGTCACGCGGTGACATCCGGAGTCCTGCCTAGCCTGCTACAGCCCGGGTTCCCGGAGTCCTGTTAGCCCAGTGCTACAGCCCGGATTCGCACGCTGCTGACCGACACGTTCGATGTTGATTCATGTATGCCTGTCCCCATACGTTAGTGCCGCTTTGGGTTCACGACTAGCCATGTCGGCCTGGGTTCTCTGTCATATGGATGCTAGCGACATTGTCATATATGCGAGCCAAAAGGCGCAAATGGTCTCGGGCCATGGTAAGGCGACACCCGTGGGAGTACCGTGCGTGAGGCCGCAAAGTGATATGAGGTGTTACAGGCTAGATCGGTGTGACTTGGAATCGGGGTCCCGACAGCGTTGGTATCAGAGCCTGACTGCCTCTAGGATTACCAAGCCAAACTGGTCGAAGTTGAGTCTAGAAATGCTTTAGTTATGTAAGGGAATTGATTGTGGAAGGAACGTAAGTCTCTTTTTACTCCTTTACCTTATGCCCTCTAATCTGAGTCACCCTCTTCTCATTCTACGGGGATTAAGAACTAGGCTTCTCATCTTTCTATCAGGATCACGTGTTACTAATCCGTAGACTCGTAGGATTGTTGGTCTCAAGCCTCAGTTCAGTTTCTACCACTACAGTGTGTTGTTAGTTGGACTTGGAACCTTGATATGATGTTGTTGAGTGGTTATGCCACCATTTTGTAGGATGTCTCTAATCCTTTGAGCATTTACAGCCGTTATGCTGTCCGAGCCATCCCAGGCTTCTAAATAATCTCACGCAGTTGCAAATCCCTTCTTTCCGTTCTCGATGTTCCCTTTGGGCCAGATTAACCACACTAATCGTCGAGTTGAGGTACTCCGTTACCTCGTCGTGTATGTTGGAGTTATTATTATGACCCTAGGTGTCTTAGAGGATCACCTAATAATCTAGCAGTGCTTGCATCCCCAGTGTGATGATTCTGGCCACTATTCTTGAAAGCATCCCATGATGTCATTTAGTTAGTAGGCATTCTATTCCTGGGTTCTTGAACCCAAGATTCACTCTACTTAACTCGTGTAGCTAGTGTTTGCTAGTTCCCTTAAGATATTAGTAACCTTTGCATTAGTCCTCGAGGTCCGTGGTATTTCATTCTTCCAATACCATGAACCATCATGGCAGAAGTTCTTTTAACCAAAAGATCACAACCAGGGCGCTCTTGAGGAGTACTCCATTCATATTGTGACTCTGCCAGTCCTACCTTTCTGCATGGGTTATCTAGAAGAAACTTGTTGGACTTGGTTTGACATACTAATCTATGCATCCACAACTCAGAAAAACATATGTTCCTTTGAGTTGTCTCTCTTTAGTTATTTTCTGGCCCTCATCTATCAATTGATAGTCAGGAGTAATTGTGCATTTGTGTTATCGATGCCTATTATTCTTGTGGTCTGTCAAGCCATTCTAATCCGGAATGACTAGGAGAAACAAACTCCAGTACCTCGTCCATCTCTGGGATTGGGTCAAAGTAGTTGTATTCCGCAGATCAAATGCCTAACCAGCTTTTGTTCTGTTCTACCTACGAGTATTACCCTCTTTATGTCAGGAATCTCATGAGGATTGCACCAACCCTTATGAATTCTTGTTGCAGTGATACTTCTGGCCATCGTTATTCATTCCTCGGTCTCCGTGTTATTGTAACCGGAATACTGACAAGTGAATCGTGGTGTGTGAAATCTATACTCCTAGCAACTCCGTTGCTTGGTAGTTAAAGGACAATAATTTCATCCTTAGCGTGTTGGTTATTGAATCACCATCCTGAGGTTGATCGTGCTACCTAGTCCATATTCCCGGTGTACTTTTCGATCAATGAGTTAGGATAGTGTCAGTCCTTGCTTATTCGGTCATATCGTCTTGCCCTGAAAAGCAAGATTGTTCTCGATCTTAATAACAAGTCGGTGGATCGTGATTTTCCAAATATCTTCTTGGAAGTACCACCAGGTTGTCCCTGACCGATATGTTGAGTTTGTGAACAAGTTGGTTTTCCAATAAACCACCCCTTCTCCAAGAATCTGTGTTGGATACCCCTGAGCTAGTTGGTCAAGCTAAACAACAACTTGGAGAGTTGGAAGATAAAAGGTTGTCTAACTTAGTTCATTTCCAAAGGGATATCTTGTGTCTATGTGTGTGTTGATGAAAGATGATATCTTCATTGATTGATCCTCGTGATCAATTGTTGGATCTATTGTCTTACCCAAATCTTTGATTTGCGTATGGGCTATCATCAAATCAAGTCAGAACCAACGATATGCATAATGTTGTCTTACTCGTGGTTGATCCCTCGAGCATACACCATTACATCCTTTGGTATGACCAGTGCTATCACCATGTTCACATAGTTATGGAATTACATTTATATGGAAACCTGGATGAATTGTTGTTAAGCCCATTGACAACATTCTCATCTTGTCCATGATTCATGTTGACCATCTAAGTTAGTGTTGGAAACTTTTGAAAGCATTTTCTTTGTGCTAGTTCATGAAGCCTATGTTTGGATGAAAGGAGTGACTTCCTCTAATTCATGTGCATTTGATGCAAATTGCCGCCGTGAATTTGAGAAATCATGTTTCTACCTCCTCTGGAATCGTCCCAAGTCAGTTATGCACGTGCGAAGTATTCCGTGGTCTGTTAGACTGATCATCTTCATTCCATATGAATTCTCTAGCACACCAAGCCACTGATTGATTTGTTCAAGGAGAAGGAGTTCCTTCATAAGAGCTAATCCGGACTTATGAAAGAACTTTGATATCCTCGTTGATGGTTCCCAACCAGAACTCGGTAGTGTTTTATTATAAGACTGCCATGTGATCATGCTTGTCTGGGACAACGTGCCCACATGTTTGTAGCAGAACCAGCTCATGTTTTGGAGCTTACTACCGTAATCCATCTCCCAAGAATCTTGCAACGTCTTCTCGTCGATTTGTGTTGCAAAATTTAATTTTCTTTCTAGACTTGATGAGTCTGGAATATACTGAAACCAACTAGATCTGAATCTCAGGCAGATATGATGGTTGGAACATTTCCCAAGAATTATAATATTGCCCTCTCGATAACCGGTAAAGTGGATGTCGTGGCCAACACATCCAGCCGGAAGGCCTATTATTGTAGTATCTTGATTGAGGAAGTTGGCCACCTCCCCATAAGGATTTCGTAGGATTTACTTCCGTAGTTATTCCTTATGGATTCTTGTGCTCCCGAAGTCCGACCTTTTACTTGATGTTCTAGATACCAAACCATATCAATAAATGGGTTACGCTAGCACATCAAGGAGAACATTAGAAGTGGAGTGCTAAATGTCTCTCGGTCGATCATCCGGATTGCTTCTTTGGCATTGCTAAGGAAAAATCTGAGAAAGTGATGTCCTCCTTTGCACCTGCATCCTCCATCACCGTTCATCATGGTAGTATGATGTGTTGCCAGGGTCCTCAGCACGGATGTTGGTAAAACCTTGATGAATATAGAAATGCTCAAGTTCTTGAAAGCACGCTCAGTCACTAGGTTATATCCTTGGTATCAATTGGAATGTGCCTTCCATTTGCCGAGTTGTTCTATAACCATAGTTTCCTTTCCAAATTGAGTGTGCCATTCTTTTGAATTCTTTCAAACGATCATTTGTAAATTGCCTTACACTGGTATGAAGAGTTTCAATGATCTCTGAATCAAAAGTAATTCTTTTTGCCACTTAAGGGAATATTTCTATGAGCCACCCTCCCTAAGGTGCCCCATTATGGAATCGTGGCAATTATCTCCTCGCTACTTTGAAACCATGCACCATCCTACCTAAGCGTGGGATTGTTGCCCACCAAATCAAATCTCATCGTTTGTTCTTCCATCCCTCTCGATGTGTTTTGTGTCTCAACTCGAGATGTTTCAACATCTCATTCTGTGAGTTGATCGTGAGTTGCTCGATCTTTAAGGAGATCGATTTCTATAGAGTTTTCCCTTGTCGTCATCGTGTCGGATGAAGATCTCGAAAACAAAGACGTCAACGTTAATTGAGGCAACGGATCAACATCTTCGCGAAGAGCAATTGGATCATGAAGATCGTGTTAGCTTGTGTACCCTCTGTCTTCTTACCTCACGTCTTGAATCTCGGGACGAGATTCTTGTTTAGTGGGGGTGAGTTGTCACAGCCCTAGAGTCATGACTGTAAATAGTTGCATCAGTGAGCATGCATCATGTTTTTAATTTAAAGGAAATTTGAATTGGGGATGACCAAGCCCTGGCACTAAATCAATTCAACTAGGTTCAAGTTTAAATCTTTTCAATGAACCCAGAATGCCTTTTAGAAAAGTTCATGATTTTTGATAAAGGTAAAAACCTCTGCCAAAAATGATAAACATATTTCTAGGTCATTTCTATAATTTTTGGATTAAATCATAAGTATTTGAATTGGAGCATTTAATGGCTATAAATATTTTAAATGCTTCAATAATTCTGAAAACATTTGAGGGCTGTTAGTAAATACTTTAAAAGTGCCCACAAATTTTCTCAGGAGTTTTTAAAATGGTTTAGTATAATTACTAAATCAAAAACAGAAAAGCAAAATAGAAAAAACTGAATTAAGAGAGAGAGAGAGAGAGAGAGAGAGAGAGAGAGAGGAAACCTCACTGTGCAGCCCACCACCGTAGTGGCCTACTGGCCAAAGCCAGCCCAGCCCAACTTCTCTCCCCTGTCGTCTTCCTCCCCGCGCCAGTAGGACGCCGTGGGCGCGTGGTCGCCGCGCGCACGCCAGCTCCTGCTTCCACCGCGACGCCGGCTCTTTTGAGGGCGCCACGGAGACGCCCAGAGACCCCTCTCTCCTCTCCCTCACTCGCTGCTCTCTCCCGACCTCTCCCCCCTCCTCTGCTCCCTCTTCCTCTCTGCCCGAGTGGTGCTCGTCGACGCCGCTCGCCGTTGCCGTGGCCACCGAGCCCCCCTCTCCTAGCTAGGATGCCCAGAAGCTCCGCCGCTTCATCCTCGGCCCCCTCACCGAGCCACGCCCCGCCGAAAGCCCCCGAACGTCTTCACCGAGCTCGTCCCCAACCTCCCGACGACGAGATCGCCTCCGCCACCCCGGCCGCTCCGGTTCTCCCCGAGCTCGCCGTTCGCTTCTCTGCACTCGCCGTGAGCCACTGATCCTCTCCCCCCCACCGTTCTCGCTCTTGTGCACCGTAGCCACCGCACCTTGCTCGCCCGCACGGGCCGCCGCTTGTGCTCGCCGCCGACGTATCTCCGGCCACCTATCGGTCCGGCCGTCGTGCTCAGCTCCCTCCCCGCACCGCGTAGAGCACGTAGGTGCCCCGCACGGCCACCCTGGCCACCGTAGCGTCGACCCCGAGCTCACCCGAGCTCCGGCGACCGCCAAGATCGACGCCGGTGATGACTCCGGCCATCCCAGGCCCAACCGCCGCCACCACTCGACGCGGACGAGTGCCCGCGTCCCGCAGATGCCCTCCGCCGGCCATTTGGTCATCGGAGGAGGAATCCCGCAGCCCGCCGCCGCGTCTGGCCTCTCCGGCGTTGAGTCGCCGGCGGGTTGGACCTCGTTTGACCCGGTTTGACCCCAGTTTGACTCCCCCTGAGTCACTGACGTGTGGGCCCATGCTCCTAACTAAACTAGATTAGTATTAGTTTAGCGCTAATTAATCTGGATTAGTTAGGTTAGTCACTGACAGACAGGTCCCATGGGTGAGGTTTGACCCTGGCCAGCCCGTTGACTCGCTAACGCAGTGATGACGTCAGGCTGACGTAGTAAAGCATTATCTGGATTTAAGTTTATTCAGAAAATTCCAGAAAATAGTATAAACTTCTAAAAATCATATTAAATCAACCGTAGCTCAGAATGAAATAATTTATATATGAAAAATTATCAGAAAAATGCAATCTATCCATCTGTATCGTTTTCATGCATGTCAAACTAAGTTATACCTGCTGCATAGGTGAAAACATGATAATGCACTATTTGAATTCATAGTTTGAATTAGAATTTGAACCTTGAGTTCAAACCAACCCAAACCTTTCTGTTGCTAGTTCCATTAGGCCAAATCACGTCATATTGCCATGTCATATTCATGCATCATAATTGTTGCATTGCATTGATTGTGTTCTTCCTTGTTTGCCAGTGATTGTCCCCTCTCGATAGCCGTGATTCCGACGATGAGTTCGATGACACCGGTGAAGAACTATACTATCTTCGGAAGTGTCAGGCAAGCATAACCCCCTTGTTCATTTCGATACAATCCCACTCTCTCGCTCCTGCTCTCTTTTACTACATTAGGACAACAACGATTCAACTTTTACTTGTTGCGGTAGTTGAACCCCTTATTCTCTGCATGACCTGTCATTGCCACAGTAAATAGATGAAACCCACTAGCATGAGTAGGAGTTGTTTGAGCCCTGGTGTGCCTACTCATTCATGCTTGTTTGTCATGCCTGCTATTGCTTAGAGTTGTGTCAGGTCTGATTCATCGGGGATGAGTTGGAATGGTGATGAACATGTCCTACTGTGTGTGAGCTAAGTGTGTGAACATGATTTGGTAAAAGTAGCGGTGAGAGGCCATGTAGGAGTACATGGTGGGTTGTCTCATTGCAGCCGTCCTCAGGAACTGAGTTTTGTGTTTGTGATCCATGATACAGTTACTACCACGCATTGGGCCCGAAACCAATGGACCCTTTCGGCTTCTTAATCACCCTTGTCGTCTGTCCAGGAGTTGCAACTAGTTTCTGGTGTTTGTAGTATGCTGGAGGCCGTGGGCAGCGCTGACCGGAGGGGTGGGCTGTGATGCGGTAGGCACGTGGCCGGGCATGCCGGGCGCCCGTTTGGTGTCTCAGAACCCCGCACACATCGTTCGGGGCCGTATGTGGAAACCTCGGCCGGACTCCCTGCGGATGGAACCTGAATAGGCGATAAACCTGGACTAGAGACTTGAGTGTTTAGGTAGGCTGTGGCTGACACCCTCGCTGGGCTTCCGCTTGAAGGTTGCCGAGTACATGTCGTGTAAACGGCGATAAGTGGTGAGAGCGTGTGTGCTGAAGTACACTCCTGCAGGGTTAACATCATCTATTCGAATAGCCGTGTCCGCGGAAATGGACTTCTGGGTTGCCTATAACAGTTCATAGACAAGTGAAAGTGGATACTCTAAAATGCGCAAGATAAGCGTGAGTGCTATGGATGGCGTTCTCGTAGGGAGACAGGAGCGGATCCATAGTGGTGTATTGGTGTGGTGAATTTGTGGACTCGTGTGCGCCACCTCAAAAGAGTTACTTGCAGTCGTAGTTTAGGATGGCCACCGAGTCAAAGCTGGCTTGCTGCAGTCAAACTCCACCACCCCCCTTTGTTGATACCGATGCATATGTAGCTAGTTCTGATGTAAGTCTTGCTGGGTACATTTGTACTCACGTTTGCTTATTTTATGTTTTGTAGAGAGACGTCAGTCTCGCTAGTAGTTCCGTGTGGACTTCGACGTTTAGCTTGATACCTCAGCTACGATCTTGTGCCCTCGGCAGGATCTGGTAGATAGTCAGGCTTCTCAGCCTTTTTATTTGTAGATGTCTGTACTCAGACATGTTAAGCTTCCGCATGTGTTTTGACTTGTATGCTCTGAATGTTGGGTCATGAGACCCATGTTTGTAATATCTGGCTCTTCGGAGCCTAATGAATAAATACTCTGAGTCGTAGAGTCTTGTTGTGATGCCATGTTGTATTTGCACATATCGAGCATATTGTGTGTATGATTGAAATGCTTGGTATGTGTGGGATCCGACAATCTAGTTGTCTATCCTTAGCAGCCTCTCTTATGGGGAAATGTAGTCTAGTGCCTCCTTGAGCCATAGTAGTCCGCTACAGCCCGGTTCACCGGAGTCCTGCTAGCCCAGCACTACTGCTCTGGACACTTTACTGGCCGGCATGTGTTTCATATCGTTCCTGTGTCTGTCCCTTCAGGGAAATGTCACGCGGTGACATCCGGAGTCCTGCCTAGCCTGCTACAGCCCGGGTTCCCGGAGTCCTGTTAGCCCAGTGCTACAGCCCGGATTCGCACGCTGCTGACCGACACGTTCGATGTTGATTCATGTATGCCTGTCCCCATACGTTAGTGCTGCTTTGGGTTCACGACTAGCCATGTCGGCCCGGGTTCTCTGTCATATGGATGCTAGCGACATTGTCATATACGCGAGCCAAAAGGCGCAAACGGTCCCAGGCCATGGTAAGGCGACACCCGTGGGAGTACCGTGCGTGAGGCCGCAAAGTGATATGAGGTGTTACAGGCTAGATCGGTGTGACTTAGAATCGGGGTCCCGACAGCGCCACTCGCAACGGGACCCTCGTACCAGCGTTCTGTCGAGCCGACGCGTGCCGGCGGTGGGAGGACCGGGGATGCTGCAACCACGGTGCACTCTCCTCCTCGGCGACAGCAGCCGCTGGCTCACCGGGCCGACGCCCGCGATGATGTTTCTACGATGTCGTCCGACCCGCGAGTCCGCCGCGACCAACGCCAAGTCCTTCGGGAGGGAGCTTAGGAAGATGCTCGAACCACCATCGAGCGACGGTGGGAGAGGCGCCATCAGTCAGATCGGCGTGCGGGGCCTGCTATGGACCACCCGGCGCCGGGGGCCCCGGCGACCTGCCTTACGAGGTGGGTTGTCCAGCCTTTACCCGAGAGTTGCGGCAGTTCCAGTGGCCCTCCCACCGCACGTTCAAGCCTGATCTTGGGGAAAAGTACAACGGCAAGACTCACCCGTCGGAGTTCCTCAGCATCTACACCATCGCGATGCAAGCCGCCGGGGCTCGCGATGATAAGGTGCTCGCCACCTACTTTCCTTTGGCACTTAAGCCCGACGTCAAGTCGTGGTTGATGCACCTGCCAGTGAATTCCATCTCTTCCTGGTCGGATCTGTGCCACGAGTTTGTTGGCGCGTTCACCTGAGGCCACCAAGCTCTTGGCCAGGCAAGTGACTTGCATGTCATCCCCCAGAAGGATGGCGAGTCCCTAAGTAAGCACATACAAAGGTTCAACCGTGTGCACTACACCATCCCAGATGTTCATCCCGCCGCTTTCATCAGTGTGTTCCATCAGAACGTACGCAACCACAAGATGCGTGAAGAGCTAGCAATGAACAAGGTCAAGGATGTAGCTGAACTTTATGTTCTGGCTGATAGATGTGCTCGGGCTGAGGAAGGAAGGAAGTACCCCGGCAAGGATGCTGGCGCAAAAACCGACTCCACTGACGAAGACACCGCCACCCCAACAAAGAAGGGCCCGCGCCGCAGCAGGAAGCGTAAGGGCAAGACTGTGCTTGCCGTTGAGGGATCTGGCGCCGCCAAGAAGGCCAAGGCTGACGACCCCGCCAAGGAGGTTGCCGGGTGCGCCGCCTGCCGCGCCTTGGCGGCCGCCGACAAGCCAGGAGGCTCCGACAAGCAGTACTTCAAGATCCACCGCACCAAGGGCCATGACCTCCAGAACTACCGACAGGTTGAGCTGCTTGCAGAAAAGCAGAAAGCTGAATATGAAAGGCGGGACAAGGAGAAGGGTTAGGATGGTGCTGAGGGGTCCGGCAAGAAGCGTGGCGGCCAAGGAGGTCACCGCGGCAAAGATAATCAACAAGAGAGGCCCGCTCGGGGCCACGATAAGGAGGAAGATGACGATCATGACGAGGACGACGAGTCTGGTGAGCACGAGTTCCAGAAAGCTACAGGGGCCATGCGCGTTGACGGTGGCGCCACCTCACACCGCCAACTGAAGCATTGGGCACGTGAGGTCACTGCGGCGGAGCCATCGTTCGATGCCCAGAAGCCATTGAAGTGGTCCCGCATGCCCATCATTTTTGACACCAAGGACCACCCTGATCGCACAACTGCAGTCGAGTGTTTGCTGTTGTTGGTTTCACCAACAATAGGCAACCTCAAAGTGACAAAAGTGCTGGTTGACGGTGGGGCCGGTCTGAATTTGATCTCGCCTGATGTGATCAAGAGGTTGCAGATTCCTGATGGAGAGCTCGAGGAGACAGGCACGTTTCAAGGGGTCTACCCAGGAAGCAGACGGCCAAAAGGTAAAATCACGCTGCCCGTTATGTTTGGGGGCGAGCTGAACTATAGGACGGAGAAGATCGTTTTTGATGTCACCGAGGTCCCCTTGCCATACAATGGGATCCTTGGCCGCCCAGCACTGGCCAAGTTCATGGCGGCGTCACACTATGCCTACAACACATTGAAGATGCCAGGGCCGCTGACCATCATCACCGTCCCCTCTGACAAGAAAGACGCACTCATCTGCGCCGACCAACTCTACCGAGAGACAGTTGCAGCAGCTACTCCTGCCGCTGAAGCCCCGGGTGAAAGGATCGAGAAGAGGTGTCTAGAGGGGAGTGAATAGACTCTTAGCAAAAAAAGTTGCAGTTTTTGAATTCTTTAAGTTGAAGTGGAGTTTTAGCACAAGTTCAAACATTGACAATACATATCAAGCAAGCATGACAAGAGTATATGAGCAGCAGAAAGTAAATCATGCAAGTTACAAGAATGTAAAGGGATGGGATTGGAGTGTGCAAACGCAATTGGAGACACTGAGATTTTTATCCGTGGTTTCGATAGGTGGTGCTATCGTACATCCACGTTGGTGGAGACTTCAACCCACGAAGGATAACGGTTGCGCGAGTCCACGGAGGGCTCCACCCATGAAGGGAACATGAAGAAGCAACCTTGTTTATCCCACCATGGCCATCGCCCAAGAAGGACTTGCTTCACAAGGGTAGTTCTTCACGCAGTAGGCGATCTCCTTGCCCGTACAAACTCCTTGGTTCAACTCCACAATCTTGACAGAGTCTCCCAAGTGACACCTAACCAATCTAGGAGACACCACTATCCAAGAGGTAATAGATGGTGTGTTGATGATGAACTCCTTGCTCTTGTGCTTCAAATGATAGTCTCCCCAACACTCAACTCTCTTTCATAGGATTGGATTTTGTGGAAAGATGATTTGAGTGGAAAGCAACTTGGGAAGGCTAGAGATCAAGATTTATGTGGTTGGAACGGAATATCTTGACCTCAACACAAGTGTAGGTGGTTCTCTCTCAGAAAATGTATGTTCGAAGGGTGGGCATGTTCTGATGGCTCTCTCCACGAATGAAGAGTGGGTGGAGGGGTATATATAGCCTCCACACAAAATCTAACCGTTACACACAAATCACCAAACTCGGTGGGACCGAATCAGAAAACTCAGTCGGACCGATTTGGTTCATAATGTGACCGTTAGGCATTTCGGTGGGACCGATCTGTTAACTCGGTGGGACCGATGTGCTAGGGTTAGGGTAAAGCCTTATCTCGGTTGGACCGATTACACAAACTCGGTGAGACCGATTTGGTAATAAGCACAACAGAGAGCCGGCCAAGCAAACTTGGTGGTACCGATTTCATATTTCGGTGAGACAGAAATTATGCAATAGACAACAGAGAGTTTGCAAGCCCATCTCGGTGAGACCGAGATCCCATCGGTGAGACCGAATTGATTAGGGTTTGTGGCAGTGGCTATGTCAAGAGAACTCGGTGGCGCCGGATAAAAAGTTTTGGTGGGGCTGAGTTTGACTTTTGGTTTGGGACATATGTGGATGTGAGAAAGTGGTTGAAGGCTTTGGAGCATATCACTAAGCACTTTGAGCAAGCAAGCCATTAAGCAACACCTCATCCCCTCATAATAGTATTGGCTTTCCTATGGACTCAATGTGATCTTGGATCACTAAAATGAAAAAAGTAGAGTCCTGAGCTTTGAGCTTGAGCCAATCATTTGTCCTTATCATCTTAAAGGGG
The DNA here is from genome assembly GCF_018294505.1 of Triticum aestivum. Taxonomy (NCBI): domain Eukaryota; kingdom Viridiplantae; phylum Streptophyta; class Magnoliopsida; order Poales; family Poaceae; genus Triticum; species Triticum aestivum. The sequence goes on along the minus strand of NC_057802.1, from coordinate 208,732,576 downwards.
TTCCACATCCTCTTGTCCATGCCACTCCATTGTAGAACTTATCTGAAGCATAATAGATGAAAGCATTAGTCCAACAAGAGATATGTTGACATTAATTACCAAAATCACCCAGGGAGCACTTGTGCTTTCAATCTCCTCCTTTTTGGTAATTGATGACACCATACATCAAAGATTTAGATAAAGATATTGAGAATAACAAGCAAAGCTTTGGAAGGACATGTTACATGCATAGGCTCCCCCTACATGTATGCACCCATGTAAATAGAAATATAGGAGCATGTGAATGCATAAACATGACAGAGTAAGCAATGTATTACATGTATGTTGGCTATATGCATCAGAGCAAATGGTGTGAATATGGGAAATGTACCTCCATGCTCATGAGTCCTTGCAAACAGTATGTACATCAGCAAGATATCCTCATGCACATGAGTGTGGTGCATATACTTACCTTCTGGTCTTGAGTTGGCTTAGAAAGGGATGAACCTGAGTAAACAAGGTTAGATAACACAGATAGATCTACTAGCCAGAGCAAACAAAAGGAACCACAAGAGTACCAAGATTGGGATGACATGTAGAGTGTGAGCACCTGATACTTTATTAGATATAGACATGTCCCCAAAGGTAAAGATATGCAATGAATTCAAAGATCTTCTTCCCTTAGATGTCTTGCTCCCCTTGAATCTTATATGGGATACTGGGAGAAGATAGGGAACAGAAAATCAGAGCAAAGAAAATGCACAAACAACATGAACATGACTTTCCCCTCTAAAGACATGTGACTTCTCTCCTCTTGAACACCAAGCATCTGGGGTATCTTCTCTCCCCATGTTTGAAGAATTCTCTCCCCTTTTGAAGCTTTAAGCTTTGATGTGAACTCTCTCTCCCCCTTTGACATCAATTTCCAAGAAGGATCCTCTGGAGTGTGAGTCAAAATAGGTTTGGTCCTTGAGTCACAGAGCAAAGCAGCATATAAAATGTGATGCTGGTAGAGGACAAGAATCATTGAGTGGAGCTGGAGCAAAAAGGAATGCAGGATCAAGTGGCAAGTTGTTTTGTCTGCAGTGAAATCGGGGGCACCGACTTGTGTGCTGCGGTTGCACCGAAAGGATTCGGTTGGACCGAAAGCAACAAATCGGTGTGACCGAGTTCATCACAGAGAAAGCACTTGTCACCTCAGCTCACTAGGCAAATAAGATCTCACAAAGATTTGCAATGAATTAACTGAAGAATTTGCAAGCAATTGGATGCAGGGAATGCAGAACAAAACAGAGAAAAGAAAATCTAGATGAAGTTCTTTTTTTGAAAGGGGAGACAAACATGCATGAGACAAATGCAAGAACACAGAAAAACACAAGGGAACTTCATCTAGAAATGGGCGGTGACAAAGTCATCTTTGTTAGAGTATATTGACTAAGGAGTCAAGTGAGAACACTTGATCATAAGTCATACTCATCGTTTGAGCTCAAAATGGGGTTACCATTTTTCGTTTAAGTATCTTGATGTATTCACATCTTGTTGAGTTGCTTTGATCCATGAATTGGAGTAAAGCTTCTCTAAGATGGAATGACATACCTTGGGTGGTGGTGTTGATCTTGATCATGTAGTTGAACTTGTGCAGGATGCTCAGGTTGATGTAGCTCATCAAGAGTTGGGAGCACCACTTGTAATTTTAGTTCATCTACCTACATGGGTTAGTCCTGCAAGGAATAGCACTTGTGTATCCAAAATGACAATCATGAAACTTGATACCAAATGAAATTTGATATATAGAATTTGTCAAAGGATATGTTGAAGGGTTTCGTGCTTGCTTGTCATCAACCACCATATTATAGCGACTTGGTGATGTAGAGATTGCTCAATATGTGAGAGAGTTGCAATCTCGTAGATTTAGATTCATCCAAGTACCTACAAGGGTTTGATAACATGCAAGGATGCAAATATATCCAAGACACATGAATATCATCATAAGAGAAATATCAAGGATTAGTCAAAGGCTCATGCCTTGCATGTATCCAAATGGAGTTCCTACTCCAAGTTTGAAGCATCAATGATGTTCAACTCTCCTCTCAACCGGCAAAAGACTTCCTCATCAAGCGGTTTGGTGAATATATCCGCCAATTGTTTATCGGTACGAACATGCTTAAGATCAATATCCCCTTTAGCAACATGATCTCGAATGAAATGATGACGAACTTCAATATGCTTAGTCCGGGAATGTTGCACGGGATTATGAGCAATATTAATGGCACTTTCATTTTCACAAAGTAAAGGAACATGTTTCACATATATCCCATAATCTTTAAGAGTTTGGGTCATCCAAAGTAATTGAGCACAACCAGCTGCAATGTATTCCGTTTCGGCGGTGGATAAGGATACCGAGTTTTGTTTCTTGGAAGACCAAGACACAAGAGATCTACCAAGAAATTGACAAGTACCCGAAGTGGACTTTCTGTCAACCTTGTATCCGACATAGTCCGAGTCGGAATAGCCAACAAGATCAAAAGAGGAACTCTTAGGATACCAAATGCCAAAATTTGGTGTATGTATTAAGTATCTCACTATCCTTTTCACAGCCTTAAGATGACATTCTTTAGGGGCCGCTTGATACCGTGCACACATGCACACGCTTAGAATAATATCGGGACGAGAGGCACATAGATATAACAATGATCCAATCATAGAGTGATAAACCTTTTCATCAACTGATTTACCATCCTTAGTCAAGTCAAGATGTCCACTAGTAGGCATGGGAGTTTTCATACCTTTGCTTTCTTGCATGTTGAACTTCTTGAATAAGTCCTTGGTGTACTTTGTTTGAGAAACAAAGGTGCCTTCCTTAGTTTGCTTGATTTGCAAACCAAGAAAGAACTTGAGTTCACTCATCATAGACATCTCAAACTTCTTTGACATTAGCTTTCCAAACTTTTCACTAAAATGAGGGTTAGTCGAATAAAATATAATATCATCAACATAAATTTGGCACAAATAATTCTCCATATTAACCCTTTTAGTAAAAGAGTAGAATCTAATTTACCAATTTCAAAGCCTTTTTCAATGAGGAACTTGGTCAAGCATTTATACCACGCTCTAGGAGCTTGTTTAAGACCATAAAAAGCTTTGTGAAGTTTGTAGACATGATCGGGTTTCTTAGGATTGACAAAGCCGGGAGGTTGTTTAAAATAAACTTCCTCCTCAATTTCACCATTTATAAAATCACTTTTAATGTCCATTTGGTACAAGGTGATATCATGGTGATTAGCATAGGCAAGTAAGATGCGGATGGACTCAAGTCTAGCAACGGGGGCATATGTCTCACCGTAGTCCATACCTTCGACTTGAGTGTAGCCTTGGGCGACGAGACGTGCTTTGTTGCGAATGACTTGTCCATCTTCATCTTGCTTGTTGCGAAACACCCATTTGGTACCAATGATGTTGTGGTTGTTGTCGGGCTTCTCGACCAATGTCCAAACTTGATTTCTCTCAAAGTTGTGTAGCTCTTCATGCCTAGCATTTATCCAATCCGGATCTTCCAATGCTTCTTCAACCTTCAAAGGTTCAATGCTAGAGATGAATGAATAGTGTTCGCAAAAATTTGCCAAACGAGATTTAGAGCGAGTGATTCTCCCGGTTTGAATATCATTGTAGATTTGCTCGACGGGATGGTCTTTGGCGACTCTTGCTACTCGTGAGAGCTTTTGCTTGGGTCGGGGTGGAACATCTTCTTCATCATCTCCTTCTTCTTCTTGGCCTTCTTCATTGTTGGCATTGTCGTTCTCTTGTCGCGGTGGAGAAGGAGGTTGTTGATGTTCATCTTGGTGTACTTCCTCGTTTTCTTCGTCTTGGTGTATCCCACTTGTGGATGCTTCTGTATCAACTCTTGGTTCACCTTGTCGTGAGGTAGAAGCTTCCACTTGGACGGACGAGGTACTCCCCTTCACCTCCGTTGGACGAATCTTGCCAATAGACAAGTCTTGGATTGCTTCCGGAGGATCTTTATCTCCTACATCAATTATCAATTGCTCTACTTGCGAGCCATTAGATTCATCAAACTTCACATCTACCGTCTCTTCAACCTTTCGGGTGAAACTGTTGTAGACACGGTAAGTGTGAGAGTTTGAGCCATAACCAAGTAGGAAACCCTCATGGGATTTAGGAGCAAATTTAGAACGACGATGCTTATCAAGAATGTAACACTTTGAGCCAAATACTCGAAAGTATCCAACTTGGGGTTTGTTACCGGTGAGAAGCTCGTAAGCTGTCTTGCCGAGTAGCTTGTGAAGATACCAGCGATTTGTTCCATGACAAGCCTCTCAACCACTTCCGCCCAAAAGTGTTTTGGAGTCTTGTACTCATCAAGCATTGTTCTTGCCATCTCAATAAGTGTCCGGTTCTTCCTCTCAACATCTCCATTTTGTTGAGGCGTGTACGTAGTCGAGAACTCGTGTGAAATCCCTTCTTCGTCAAGAAAGGTATCCACATTTGCGTTCTTAAACTCTGTTCCGTTGTCGCACCGAACCTTTTTTATCTTCACTTCAAATTGGTTTTGGGCCTTACTAGCGAAATTTTTGAAGATCTTTTGGACCTGCGATTTATCATCAAGAAAGAACACCCACGTAAATCTTGAAAAAGTCATCAACTGTGACTAGACCAAATGAGTTACCACCGAGACTTGTAGGCATTGGGACCAAAGAGATCCATATGAAGTAGCTCGAGCGGTCTTCTTGTGGTCATAATGTTCTTCACGGGGTGGCTTCCTCCAACTTGTTATCCTGCTTGACAAGCACTACAAAGTCTATCCTTGTCAAATATAACATCTTTTACTCCAAGGATATGATCACCCTTAATAAGCTTATCAAGATTTCCCATGCCCACATGACCTAACCTTCTATGCCACAACCAGCCTTTTGAGGATTTAGCAATTAAGCAAGTTCTAGGTTGAGCCTTTTTAGTGAAATCAACAATGTAAAGATCACCTCTACGGATATCGGCAAAGACCATTTTATGATTATCTCTACGAAACACTTGGCAATCTACTTCAGTAAATAGGACGTTGAAACCAAAGTCAGCAAGTCTAGATACGGAAAGTAAATTGTAGCCAAGCGATTCAACGAGCATAACATTTTGTATGGAGCTATCATGTGAAATGGCCACCTTACCAAGGCCAACCACCTTACCCTTTGAGTTATCACCTAAAGTGACATACTTTCGAGGGCCGTCATTTTCAGCAAGCTCATGAAACATATCTCTGTCTCCGGACCCATTCCTTTCCTCCAGCCATGTAGCCGCGATGATTAGCCATAAGACCAGAGTGTCTCATCGCATCATCAAGATCATAGTCACTATCATCATACTCATCATAGTATCCATGTTCAACATTGTCTTGTGATTGATTAATTCCTAGAGAGGGTAATTCATTAGATAAATAATCACCACAATGGTCATCTTTTTGAATTCTAATAGCTTCGGAGATGATATTGCTAATGATTCCAACATCTCCTTTGACACGCATGAGATTTGTAAGCTCAAATAGACAATCACCAAACTTAGGATCATTGGAATTCATCTTATAAGGCAATAGCCTTATGGAGAATTTCATCTCGATTTTGCAAGGAATAGTTTGGAAATCTTTCCTCAAGAAATCTCCATATAGCGTAGGCACAATCAAGAGTAGGTAAACATCCAATCAAGTTTCTAGGCAAGCCTCTAGTGATAACATTAATAGTTCTAAGGTTGCGGATCATGTCAATAGTCTCATCAAGGGTAGGATGCAAAGGATCAACATGAGGTGAACAAGGGCTAGTAATGTACTTGTTCAAATGATATTCATTGAAAATCTCAAGCATCTCATTTTTCCATTCATGAAAGAACTCTCCATCAAGAATAGGCACTCTACGTCTAAGACTCCCCAACGTAGACTCATCCATCTTCCTCCAAAGGTGTTTCAACCAAAGCTCTGATACCAATGGAAAGGATCGAGAAGAGGTGTCTAGAGGGGGGTGAATAGACTCTTAGCAGGAAAAGTTGCACTTTTTGAATTCTTTAAGTTGAAGTGGAGTTTTAGCACAAGTTCAAACATTCACAATACATATCAAGCAAGCATGACAAGAGTATATGAGCAGCGGAATGTAAATCATGCAAGTTGCAAGAATGTAAAGGGATGGGATTGGAGTTTGCAAACGCAATTGGAGACACGGAGATTTTTATCCGTGGTTCCGATAGGTGGTGCTATCGTACATCCACGTTGATGGAGACTTCAACCCACGAAGGGTAACGGTTGCGCGAGTCCACGGAGGGCTCCACCCACGTAGGGTCCATGAAGAAGCAACCTTGTCTATCCCACCATGGCCATCGCCCATGAAGGACTTGCCTCACTAGGGTAGATCTTCACGAAGTAGGCGATCTCCTTGCCCGTACAAACTCCTTGGTTCAACTCCACAATCTTGACGGAGGCTCCCAAGTGACACCTAACCAATCTAGGAGACACCACTCTCCAAGAGGTAATAGATGGTGTGTTGATGATGAACTCCTTGCTCTTGTGCTTCAAATGGTAGTCTCCCCAACACTCAACTCTCTTTCATAGGATTGGATTTGGTGGAAAGATGATTTGAGTGGAAAGCAACTTAGGAAGCCTAGAGATCAAGATTTATGTGGTTGGAATGGAATATCTTGACCTCAACACATGTGTAGGTGGTTCTCTCTCAGAAAATGTATGTTGGAAGTGTAGGCATGTTCTGATGGCTCTCTCCACGAATGAAGAGTGGGTGGAGGGGTATATATAGCCTCCACACAAAATCTAACCGTTACACACAAATCAGCAAACTCGGTGGGACCGAATCAGAAAACTCGGTCGGACCGATTTGGTTCATATTGACCCTTAGGCATTTCGGTGGGACCGATATGTTAACTCGGTGGGACCGATGTGCTAGGGTTAGGGTAAAGCCTTATCTCGGTTGGACCGATTAGACAAACTCGATGAGACCGATTTGGGTAATAAGCACAACAGAGAGTCGGCCAAGCAAACTCGGTGGTACCGATTTCATATTTCGGTGAGACCGAAATTATGCAATAGACAACAGAGAGTTTGCAAGCCCATCTCGGTGAGACCGAGATCCCATCGGTGAGACAGAATTGATTAGGGTTTGTGGCGGTGCCTATGTCAAGAGAACTCGGTGGCGCCGCATAGAAAGTTTCGGTGGGGCCGAGTTTGACTTTTGGTTTGGGACATATGTGGATGTGAGAAAGTGGTTGAAGGATTTGGAGCATATCACTAAGCACTTTGAGCAAGCAAGCCATTAAGCAACACCTCATCCCCTCTTAATAGTATTGGATTTCCTATGGACTCAATGTGATCTTGGATCACTAAAATGAAAAAAGTAGAGTCCTGAGCTTTGAGCTTGAGCCAATCCGTTGTCCTTATCATCTTAAAGGGGTTCCACATCCTCTTGTCCATGCCACTCCATTGTTGAACTTATCGCTACCTCTTGAGCATTGCGTTGTTTTTCCCTTGAAGTGGAAAGGGTGATGCAGCAAAGTAGCGGAAGTATTTCCCTCAGTTTTTGAGGACCAAGGTATCAATCCAGTAGGAGGCTACGCGCGAGTACCTCGCACCTACACATACAAATAAATCCTCGCAACCAACGCGATAAGGGTGTCACATCCCTAGCTTCTGACATTGCACTGGGCTAACTTCATGTGTGCATCATGTTTAAACTTTGAAAGAAACTTGAAATGGGGATTGCCTAAACCCTAGAATTAAAGGAATTCACTAGGTTCAACCAAAATATTTCCAGTAAATCCAAATGGCTTTCAAAAATGTTCATCATTCTTGGAAATTGCTGGAAACAGTAACCAGAGGTGATGCACATTTTTCCATGACATATTTGGGCTCTGGATTAAATCATACTCTATTTGCATTTGGGCATTTAAACGCTATTAAATATTTTAAATGCTCAAATAATCATAAACTAAAATGTTTACTGTAGGATATATTCCCAATAGTGATCATGAGTATTTCATGATTTTTGGAAGTGTCTAAGTATTTTTAATAAAGCCCTAAAGACTACAGAATATTAGAAAACAGAAACAAATAAAAAAGAGAGAAAGGAAACCTACCTGGCCTCACCTGTCGCAGCCCAGCTGGCCCAGCCCACCTGGCGCCTCCTGTCGCCTTCCTCCTGCCAGTAGGAGCAGCTGCGTGCTCGCACGCGCGCGGCCGAGGAGGCCAGCTCCTCCCTGCCTGCCTGCCGCTTCCCCGACGCGTCTGGACGACGCCACGCGCCACCCCGGTCCCTCTCTCCCACTCCCTCGCCCTTCCCCGCCTCTGCTCCCTCTCCGCAGCGCGCCCGAACACCCCGTGGCACGACCGACGAGCACCGCCGCAGCCACGGCCATCCCCTAGCCCAACCACCGTGACCAATAGCTCCGCAAGGACGCGAAGCATCTCCTCGACGAGCCACGCAAGCCGGGTCTCACCGCAACACCGCCATCGATGCCTTCTTCAACCTCGGGACCGCCGGCCATCTCCGTCAAATTCGTCGGCTCCGGACCGTCCCCGACCTCGCCGAGCGTCCCCTCGTCATCGCTGTGAGCCCCTGACCACTTACCCCTGCTCCCCTTGACGAATTCGTGCCGCAGCCATCGATCCCCGCCGTGCCAGAAGCTCACCGCCGCCCGGCCTTGTCGCCGTCGTGGCCTGAGCTCGAACGAGTCGCGCCCGTGCACCTCACCGAGCTCCTGGTGACCCCAGGAGGCTGCGCAGCGTTTTACTTCGCTCGCTCGTGCCCCGCAACGCCGTTTCCGCTGAGACCCGAACTCCGGCCGCCGCCTTTGAGCTCGCCGCCGTCGATATAGGTCGCCCTCGGCGTAACTGACTGCACCACTCGACGCGCGGGATCGCCAGCGTCACGTAGGTGGTCTCCGCCGGCCATTTGGTTGCCGGAGCAAGAAACCCGAAGCCCTCCACCGTCTCTGGCCTCGCCAGCGATGAGCCGCGGGTCAACTCCGGTGAGTTTGACCCGGGGTTGACCACAGTTTGACCGCCTGAGTCACTGACGTGTGGGGGCCACCTCGCTAACTAATCTGGCTTAGTGCTAATTAACTCGGTTAACTAGCGTTGTCACTGACCAGTGGGTCCCCCAGGTCAGGTTTGACCTGGCCGACCCAGTTGACCTGCTGACGTCATACCGATGTCATGCTGACACAGTAAATAGTTTCTGTATTTAAAACAATTCAGAAAATCCAGAAAAAGGCTTAAACTTCTAAAAATCATATAAATTCAACCGTAACTCCAAATGAAACAAATTATATATGAAAAATGATCAGAAAAATCCAATCTATCCATCTGCACTGGTTTCATGCATGATAAAGAAACTTAAACCTTCTGTTTATATCAATACATGTTAATGCACTTTATAAACCCTCAACTTGAGTTTGTATTTGAATCTTTGATTCAAATGAGCTCAAACCACCCTGGTTGTAGATGCATTATCCCAACACACTCATCTTGCCATGTATTATTCATGCATCATAATGTTGCATTGCATTGATTGTGTTTTCCCTCTGTTGCCGGTAATTGTCCCCTCCCGATAGACGTGATTCCAACGACGTGATCAATGACACCGATGAAGAACTATAATATCTTCAGAAGTGCCAGGCAAGCAAACCCCCTTGTTCATTCCGATACAATCCCACTCTCTCGATCCTGCTCTCTTTTACTGCATTAGGACAACAACGATTCATCTGTTACTTGCTGCGGTAGTTGAACCCCTTATCCTCTGCATGACCTGTCATTGCCACAGTAAATAGATGAAACCCACTAGCATGAGTAGGAGTTGTTTGAGCCCTGATGTGCCTACTCATTCATGCTTGATTGTCATGCCTGCTATTGCTTAGAGTTGTGTCGAGTCTGATTCATCGGGGATGAATTGGAATGTGGTGAACATGTCCTACTGTGTGAGAGCTAAGTGTGTGAACACAATTTGGTAAAGGTAGCGGTGAGAGGCCATGTAGGAGTACATGGTGGGTTGTCTCATTGAAACCGTCCTCAGGAACTGAGTTCTGTGTTTGTGATCCATGAACAGTTACTACCACGCATTGGAATGCTTAAGTGCCCCTCTCGACTTATTAATCAACCTGATCTCTGTCCAGGAGTTGCAACTAGTTTCTGGTGTTTGTAGGTAGTGTTAGTAGTCTACCAAGTGGCACCCTGTACAGGTGGGCTTGGGACAGACTAGGCACACGTGGCCTGGTGTACCGAGTAGCACCCGGATGGTGGGCTCGGGAACCCTGCACACATCGTTTGGGGCCGTGAGCGACACCCCGGCCGGATCTCCTTGCGGATGGAACCCGAATAGGCGATAAACCTGGACTAGAGACTTGTGTGGTTAGTCAGGTCGTGGCCGACTCCCTCGCCAGGCTTCCGCTTGAAGGTTGCCGAGGTACACGACGTGTACATGGTGGTAAGTGGCGAGAGCGTGTGTGACGAAGTACACCCCTGCAGGGTTAATATGATCTATTCGAATAGCCGTGTCCGCGGTAAAGGACTTCTGGGTTGCCTGTACAGTTCATAGACAAGTGAAAGTGGATACTCTAAAATGCGCAAGATAAGCGTGAGTGCTATGGATGGCGTTCTCGTAGGGAGACGGGAGCGGATCCATAGTGGTGTATTGATATGGTGAATATGTGGACTCGTGTGCGCCACCTCAAAAGAGTTACTTGCATTCGTAGTTCAGGATAGCCCCTGAGTCAAAGCTGGCTTGCTGCAGTTAAACTCCACCACCCCTTTTGTTGATACCGATGCATATGTAGATAGTTCTGATGTAAGTCTTGCTGGGTACATTTGTACTCACGTTTCCTTATTTTATGTTTTGCAGAGAGACGTCAGTCTCGCTAGTAGTCCCGTGTGGACTTCGACGTTTAGCTTGATACCTCAGCTACGATCTTGTGCCCTCGGCAGGATTTTGTAGATAGTCAGGCTTCTCAGCCTTTTTCATTTGTAGATGTCTGTACTCAGACATGTTAAGCTTCCGCATGTGCTTTGACTTGTATGCTCTGAATGTTGGGTCATGAGACCCATGTTTGTAATATCTCGCTCTTCGGAGCCTAATGAATAAATACTCTAAGTCGTAGAGTCTTGTTGTGATGTCATGTTGTATTTGCACATATCGAGCATATTGTGTGTATGATTGAAATGCTTGGTATGTGTGGGATCCGACAATCTAGTTGTCTATCCTTAGCAGCCTCTCTTATGGGGAAATGTAGTCTAGTGCCTCCTTGAGCCATAGTAGTCCGCTACAGCCCGGTTCACCGGAGTCCTGCTAGCCCAGCACTACTGCTCTGGACACTTGACTGGCCGGCATGTGTTCATATCGTTCCTGTGTCTGTCCCTTCGGGGAAATGTCACGCGGTGACATCCGGAGTCCTGCCTAGCCTGCTACAGCCCGGGTTCCCAGAGTCCTGTTAGCCCAGTGCTACAGCCCGGATTCGCACACTGCTGACCGACACGTTCGATGTTGATTCATGTATGCCTGTCCCCATACGTTAGTGCCTCTTGGGTTCACGACTAGCCATGTCCGCCCGGGTTCTCTGTCATATGGATGCTAGCGACATTGTCATATACGCGAGCCAAAAGGCGCAAACGGTCCCGGGCCATGGTAAGGCGACACCCGTGGGAGTACCGTGCGTGAGGCCGCAAAGTGATATGAGGTGTTACAGGCTAGATCGGTGTGACTTGGAATCGGGGTCCTGACAGCTTTGGTATCAGAGCCTGACTGCCTGTAGGTTTACGAAGCCAAACTGGTCGAAGTTGAGTCTAGAAATGCTTTAGTTATATAAGGGAATTGATTGTGGAAGGGAACGTAAGGCTCTTTTTACTCCTTATACCTTATGGCCTTCTGATCTGAGTCAGCCTCTTCTTTTCTACGGGGATTAAGAACTAGGCTCCTCATCTTTCTATCAGGATCACGTGTTACTAATCCGTAGACTCGTAGGATTGTTGGTTCCAGGCCTCAGTTCAGTTCCTACTACTTCCGTATGTTCATAGTTGGTCTCGGAACCTTGATATTGTGTTTCTGAATGGTTATGCCACCATTTTTGCAGGATGTCTCAAATCTTTTGAGCTTTTACAGCCATTATGTTGTCCGAGTCATCCCAGGTTTCTAAACAATCTGATGCATTTGCAAAATCCTTTCCCTCTGTTTTGCGTCCCTTTGGGCCAGATTAAGCACACTACCGGTGCGTTGAGGCACTCTATTGCCTCGGTATATACGTTGGAGTTATTATTATGACCCTAGGTGTCTTAGAGGACCACTTAGCAATCTAGCAATGCTTGCATCCCCAGTGTGATGATTCTGGCCATTATTCTCGAAAGCATCCCGTGATGCCATTTAGTAGTGGGTATCCTACTCTTGGGTTCTTGACCCAAGATTCACTCTACTTACCTCGTGTTGATAGTGTTGCTCGTACCTTTAGGATATTAGTAACCTTTGCGTTAGTCCTCGAGGTCCGTGGTATATCCTTCTTCCAAATACCATGAACTGCTTATGGAAGAAGTTCCTCGCGGAACTGAAAGATCACAACTAGAGTGCTCTTGAGGAGTACTCCATTCATATTGTGACTCTGCCAGTCCTTCCTCCTCTGCATGGGTTATCTGGAAGAAACCTGTTGAACTTGGTTCAACATTAATCTATGCATCCACAACTCAGAAACATATATGTCCCCTTGAGTTGTCCCTCTTCATTGGTATTCCGACCATCGTCTGTCAATTGATAGTCAGGAGTAATTGTGCATTTGTGTTATCGATGCCTATTATTCTTGTGGTCTGTCAAGCCATTCTAATCTGGAATGACTAGGAGAAACAAACTCCAGTACCTCGTCCATCTTTGGGATTGGGTCAAAGTAGTTGTATCCCGCAGATCAAATGCCTAACCAGCTTTTGTTCTGTTCTACCTTCGAGTATTACCATCTTTATGTCAAGAATGCCATGGGAATTGCACTACCTCTTATAGATTCTTGACGCAGTGATACTTCTCGCCATCATCGTTCATTCCTCGGTCCCCGTGTTATTATAACCGGAATACCGACAAGTGAATTGTGATGTGTGAAATCAATACTCCTAGCAACTCCGTTGCTTGGTAGTTAATGGCAACACTCTCATTCTTAGCGTGCTGGTTATTGAATCGTCATCCTAAGATTGATCGTGCTACCTAGTCCTTATTTTTGGTGCACTCTTCAATCAATGAGTTAGGATTTTGTCAAACCCTTGCTCAGTTGATCATATCGTCTTGCCCTGAAAAGCAAGATTGTTCTCGAGCTTAGTAACATATCGGTGGTTCGTGATTTTCCGAATATCTTCTCAGAAGTATCACCAGGTTGTCACCTGACCGCTATGTTGAGCTCGTGATCAAATGGTTTTCCTATAAACCACTCTTTCCCCAAGAATCTGTGTTGGATACCTTGAGCTAGTTGGTTAAGCTAAACAACAACTTGGAGAGTTGGAAGATAAAAGTTTGCCTGACTTAGTTCTCTCCAAAGGATATCTCTTGTGTGTGTGTTTGTTGTAGAAAGATGATTTCTTCATCGATTGGTCCTCGTGATCAATTAATGGACCTATCATCTTAACCAAACTTTGAATTGAGTATGGGCTATCATCAAATCAAATCAGAACCAACGATGTTCATAATGTTGTCTTACTCGTGGTTGAACCCTCGAGCATACACCATTATATCTTTTGGGTCTGACCAATGCTATTCCCGTCTTTACTTAATTTTGGAACTCCATCTATATGGAAGCCTGGATGGATTGTTGCTGAGCCCATTGACAACATTTTCATCTTGTCCATGATTTTGTTGAGCATTAAGCTAGTGTTGGAAACTTTGTAAGCGTTGCCCTCGTGTCCCGTTCGTGAGGTATATGTTTGGATGAAAGAAGATACTTCCTCTAATCCACGTGCACTTGATGTAAGTTGCCGCCGTGAATTCGAGAAAGTTTGTTTTTGCTTCCTCTGGAATCATCCCAAGTTAGTCACGCATATGTGCAAAGTACTCTATGGTTTGATAGGTTGGCCGCCTCCATTCTATATGTGTTCCTAGCACACCAAGCCACTGATTGATTTGTTCAAGGAAAAGGAGTTGTTGTGCGAATACTAGTTCATGCACAAGGCTTCGAAACCCTCGTTTATGGTTCCCCACCTGAACTCGGTAGTGTTTTATTATAAGACTACTACGTGGTCATGCTTGTCTGGGACAGTGTGTTCACATGTATGTAGCAGAACCAGCTCATGTTTTGGAGCTTGCTATCGTAGTTCATCTCCCGAGAATCTCGCAACGTCATCTCGTCGATTTGTGTTGCAAACTTTCTTTTCCAGACGTGTTGTCTGAAATATTCCGTTACCAACCGGATCTGAATCTCAGGCAGATATGATGGTTGGAACTTTTCCAAGATCTATGATGTAGGTCCCGACAAGGTTGATGTTGGCCGACACACCTAGCCGGAAGATCTATTATAGTAGCTTCTTGATTAAGCAATTTGACAATCTTCCCCATGAGGTTTTCGTATGATCTATACTAACAGTTGACCCTTATGGATGTTTGCGCCCCCGAAGTCAGACCTTTATTTGATGTTCCAGATACCGTATGATATTGAGTTAAGCTGGTACATCAGGGAGAACATTAGAAGCGGAGTGCTAAATGTCTCTCGGTCGATCATCCAGATTTGCTTCTTTGGCATTGCTAAGGAAAAATCTGAGAAAGTGTTGTCCTCCTTGGCACCTGCATCCTCCATCACCGTTCATCATGGTAGTATGATGTGTTGCCAGGATCCTCAGCACGGATGTTGGTAAAACCTTGATGAATATGGAAATGCTCAAGTTCTTGAGAGCACGCGCAAGCATTAGGTGTCATCATCGGCACTAACTGGGATTGGCCCACATTTCATCGGTTATGTTATAACCTTTCCAATAGTGGAATCACTCTCTACTGTTGGGTTTCTCCCCAGTTACCAGAATCATACCCAGCATTTGCATTTTGTTCCCAGCTTGCACCTCAGTAATTACTGCTTAGGATCATCTTCAAAAGTGGTCCTACTATGAGTTCCATCCATCCCCGATGATAAGCAAATCATCCATTTCGTTGTCTTCATCAAGGTAGTTCACATCGTCCATTCTAGCCCGAGTGTGTCGTTCTCCCGAACTCCCTCAAACGATCATTTGTAAATTGCCTTAGGCTGGTATGAAGAGTTTCAATGATCCCTGAATCAAAAGTAATTCTTTTGCCACTTAAGGGATATTTCTATGAGCCACCTTCCCTAAGGTGCCCCGTTATGGAATGGTGGCAACTATCTCCTCGCTGCTTTGGAACCCATGCACCATACTATCTAAGCGTGGGATTGTTGCCCACCAAATCAAACCTCATCGTTTGTTCTTCCATCCCTCTCGACGTGTTTTGTGTCTCAACTCCAGATGTTTCATCATCTCATTCCGCGAGTTGGTCTTGTATAGCTCGATCTTCGAGAAGATCAATCCTGTAGAGTTTCCCTCTCTTCCGTCATCATAGCTGGATGAAGCTCTCGAAAGAAAAGATGTCAAGATCAAGATGATGCAATGAATCAACATCTTCGAGAAGAACAATTGGATCGAGAAGATTGTGTTAGCTTGTGTCCCTCTGTCTTCTTACCTCACGACTTGAATCTCGGGACGAGATTCTTGTTTAGTGGGGGTGAGTTGTCACATCCCTAGCTTCTGACATTGCACTGGGCTAACTTCATGTGTGCATCATGTTTAAACTTTGAAAGAAACTTGAAATGGGGATTGCCTAAACCCTAGCATTAAAGGAATTCACTAGGTTCAACCAAAATATTTCCAGTAAATCCAAATGGCTTTCGAAAATGTTCATCATTCTTGGAAATTGCTGGAAACAGTAACCAGAGGTGATGCACATTTTTCCATGACATATTTGGGCTCTGGATTAAATCATACTCTATTTGCATTTGGGCATTTAAACGCTATTAAATATTTTAAATGCTCAAATAATCATAAACTAAAATGTTTACTGTAGGATATATTCCCAACAGTGATCATGAGTAGTTTCATGATTTTTGGAAGTGTCTAAGTATTTTTAATAAAGCCCTAAAGACTACAGAATATTAGAAACCAGAAACAAATAAAAAAAGAGAGAAAGGAAACCTACCTGGCCTCACCTGTTGCAGCCCAGCTGGCCCAGCCCACCTGGCGCCTCCTGTCGCCTTCCTCCTGCCAGTAGGAGCAGCTGCGTGCTCGCACGCGCGCGGCCGAGGAGGCCAGCTCCTCCCTGCCTGCCTGCCGCTTCCCCGACGCGTCTGGACGACGCCACACGCCACCCCGGTCCCTCTCTCCCACTCCCTCGCCCTTCCCCGCCTCTGCTCCCTCTCCGCAGCGTGCCCGAACACCCCGTGGCACACCGACGAGCACCGCCGCAGCCACGGCCATCCCCTAGCCCAACCACCGTGACCAATAGCTCTGCAAGGACGCGAAGCATCTCCTCGACGAGCCACGCAAGCCGGGTCTCACCGCAACACCACCATCGATGCCTTGTTCAACCTCGGGACCGCCGGCCATCTCCGTCAAATTCGTCGGCTCCGGACCGTCCCCGACCTCGCCGAGCGTCCCCTTGTCATTGCTGTGAGCCCCTGACCACTTACCCCTGCTCCCCTTGAGGAATTCGTGCCGCAGCCATCGATCCCCACCGTGCCAGAAGCTCACCGCCGCCCGGCCTTGTCGCCGTCGTGGCCTGAGCTCGAACGAGTCGCTCCCGTGCACCTCACCGAGCTCCTGGTGACCCCAGGAGGCTGCGCAGCGTTTTAATTTGCTCGCTCGTGCCCCGCAACGCCGTTCCGCTGAGACCCGAACTCCGGCCGCCGCCTTTGAGCTCGCCGCCGTCGATATAGGTCGTCCCCGGCGTAGCTGACTGCACCACTCGACGCACGGGATCGCCAGCGTCACGTAGGTGGTCTCCGCCGGCCATTTGGTTGCCGGAGCAAGAAACCCGAAGCCCTCCACCGTCTCTGGCCTCGCCGGCGATGAGCCGCGGGTCAACTCCGGTGAGTTTGACCCGGGGTTGACCACAGTTTGACCGCCTGAGTCACTGACGTGTGGGGGCCACCTCGCTAACTAATCTGGCTTAGTGCTAACTAACTCGGTTAACTACCGTTGTCACTGACCAGTGGGTCCCCCAGGTCAGGTTTGACCTGGCCGACCCAGTTGACCTGCTGACGTCATACCGATGTCATGCTGACGCAGTAAATAGTTTCTGTATTTAAAACAATTCAGAAAATCCAGAAAAAGGCTTAAACTTCTAAAAAACATATAAATTCAACCGTAACTCCAAATGAAACAAATTATATATGAAAAATGATCAGAAAAATCCAATCTATCCATCTGCACTGGTTTCATGCATGATAAAGCAACTTAGACCTTCTGTTTATATCAATACATGTTAATGCACTTTATAAACCCTCAACTTGAGTTGTATTTGAATCTTTGATTCAAATGAGCTCAAACCACCCTGGTTGTAGATGCATTATCCCAACACACTCATCTTGCCATGTATTATTCATGCATCATAATGTTACATTGCATTGATTGTGTTTTCCCTCTGTTGCCGGTAATTGTCCCCTCCCGATAGACGTGATTCCGACGACGTGATCAATGACACCGATGAAGAACTATAATATCTTCAGAAGTGCCAGGCAAGCAAACCCCCTTGTTCATTCCGATACAATCCCACTCTCTCGCTCCTGCTCTCTTTTACTGCATTAGGACAACAACGATTCATCTGTTACTTGCTGCGGTAGCTGAACCCCTTATCCTCTGCATGACCTGTCATTGCCACAGTAAATAGATGAAACCCACTAGCATGAGTAGGAGTTGTTTGAGCCCTGATGTGCCTACTCATTCATGCTTGAATGTCATGCCTGCTACTGCTTAGAGTTGAGTCGAGTCTGATTCATCGGGGATGAATTGGAATGTGGTGAACATGTCCTACTGTTGAGAGCTAAGTGTGTGAACACGATTTGGTAGAGGTAGCGGTGAGAGGCCATGTAGGAGTACATGGTGGGTTGTCTCATTGAAGCCGTCCTCAGGAACTTAGTTCTGTGTTTGTGATCCATGAACAGTTACTACCACGCATTGGAATGCTTAAGTGCCCCTCTCGACTTATTAATCAACCTGATCTCTGTCCAGGAGTTGCAACTAGTTTCTGGTGTTTGTAGGTACTGTTAGTAGTCTACCAAGTGGCACCCAGTACAGGTGGGCTTGGGACAGACTAGGCACACGTGGCCTGGTGTACCGAGTGGCACCCGGATGGTGGGCTCGGGAACCCTGCACACATCGTTTGGGGCCGTGAGCGACACCCCGGCCGGATCTCCTTGCGGATGGAACCCGAATAGGCGATAAACCTGGACTAGAGACTTGTGTGGTTAGTCAGGTCGTGGCCGACTCCCTCGCCAGGCTTCCGCTTGAAGGTTGCCGAGGTACACGACGTGTACATGGTGGTAAGTGGCGAGAGCGTGTGTGACGAAGTACACCCCTGCAGGGTTAATATGATCTATTCGAATAGCCGTGTCCGCGGTAAAGGACTTCTGGGTTGCCTGTACAGTTCATAGACAAGTGAAAGTGGATACTCTAAAATGCGCAAGATAAGCATGAGTGCTATGGATGGCGTTCTCGTAGGGAGACGGGAGCGGATCCATAGTGGTGTATTGATATGGTGAATATGTGGACTCGTGTGCGCCACCTCCAAAGAGTTGCTTGCAGTCGTAGTTCAGGTTAGCCACTGAGTCAAAGCTGGCTTGCTGCAGTTAAACTCCACCACCCCTTTTGTTGATACCGATGCATATGTAGATAGTTCTGATGTAAGTCTTGCTGGGTACATTTGTACTCACGTTTGCTTATTTTATGTTTTGCAGAGAGACGTCAGTCTCGCTAGTAGTTCCGTGTGGACTTCGATGTTTAGCTTGATACCTCAGCTACGATCTTGTGCCCTCGGCAGGATCTGGTAGATAGTCAGGCTTCTCAGCCTTTTTCATTTGTAGATGTCTGTACTCAGACATGTTAAGCTTCCGCATGTGCTTTGACTTGTATGCTCTGAATGTTGGGTCATGAGACCCATGTTTGTAATATCTCGCTCTTCGGAGCCTAATGAATAAATACTCTGAGTCGTAGAGTCTTGTTGTGATGCCATGTTGTATTTGCACATATCGAGCATATTGTGTGTATGATTGAAATGCTTGGTATGTGTGGGATCCGACAATCTAGTTGTCTATCCTTAGCAGCCTCTCTTATGGGGAAATGTAGTCTAGTGCCTCCTTGAGCCATAGTAGTCCGCTACAGCCCGGTTCACCGGAGTCCTGCTAGCCCAGCACTACTGCTCTGGACACTTGACTAGCCGGCATGTGTTCCATATCGTTCCTGTGTCTGTCCCTTCGGGGAAATGTCACGCGGTGACATCCGGAGTCCTGCCTAGCCTGCTACAGCCCGGGTTCCCGGAGTCCTGTTAGCCCAGTGCTATAGCCTGGATTCGCACGCTGCTGACCGACACGTTCGATGTTGATTCATGTATGCCTGTCCCCATACGTTAGTGCCGCTTGGGGTCACGACAAGCCATGTCGGCCCGGGTTCTCTGTCATATGGATGCTAGCGACATTGTCATATACGCGAGCCAAAAGGCGCAAACGGTCCCGGGCCATGGTAAGGCGACACCCGTGGGAGTACCGTGCGTGAGGCCGCAAAGTGATATGAGGTGTTACAGGCTAGATCGGTGTGACTTGGAATCGGGGTCCCAACAAAGGGGTTGTCAATCCCTACACGGTCACTTGCGAGAGTGAGATCTGATAGATATGATAAGATAATATTTTTGGTATTTTTGTGATAAAGATGCAAAGTAAAATAAAAGGCAACGGAATTAGCTAAGTGTTGGAAGATTAATATGATGGAAAATAGACCCCGGGGCCATAGGTTTCACTAGCGGCTTCTCTCGAGAGCATAAGTATTTACGGTGGGTGAACAAATTACTGTTGAGCAATTGACAGAACTGAGCATAGTTATGAGAATATCTAGGAATGATCATGTATATAGGCATCACGTCCGAAACAAGTAGACCGACTCCTGCCTGCATCTACTACTATTACTCCACACATCGACCGCTATCCAGCAAGCATCTAGAGTATTAAGTTCATAAGAACAGAGTAACGCTTTAAGCAAGATGACATGATGTAGAGGGATAAACTCATGCAATATGATATAAACCCCATCTTGTTATCCTCGATGGCAACAATACAATACGTGTCTTGCTGCCCCTACTTTCACTGGGAAAGGACACCGCAAGATTGAACCCAAAGCTAAGCACTTCTCCCATTGCAAGAAAGATCAATCTAGTAGGCCAAACCAAACTGATAATTCGAAGAGACTTGCAAAGATAACCAATCATACATAAAAGAATTCAGAAGATTCAAATATTGTTCATAGATAAACTTGATCATAAACCCACAATTCATCGGTCTCAACAAACACACCACAAAAGAAGATTACATCGAATAAATCTCCACAAGAGAGGGGGAGAACATTGTATTGAGATCCAAAAATATAGAAGAATCCATCTAGCTAATAACTATGGACCCGTAGGTCTGAGGTAAACTACTCACACATCATCGGAGAGGCTATGGTGTTGATGTAGAAGCCCTTCGTGATCGATGCCCCTCCGACGGAGCTCCAGAACAGGCCCCAAGATGGGATCTCACGGGTACAGAAGGTTGCGGCGGTGGAATTAGGTTTTTGGCTCCGTATCTGATCGTTTGGGGGTATGCAGGTATATATACGAGGAAGGAGTACGTCGGTGGAGCAACGTGGGGCCCACAAGGGTGGAGGGCGCGTCCAGGGGGTAGGCGCGCCCCCTACCTCGTGGCTTCCTGGTAGCTTTCTTGACGTAGGGTCCAAGTCCTCTGGATCATGTTCGTTCCGAAAATCACATTCCCGAAGGTTTCATTCCGTTTGATATTCTTTTTCAGCGAAACTCTGAAATAGGCAAAAAACAGCAATTCTGGGCTGGGCCTCCGGTTAATAGGTTAGTCCCAAAAATAATATAAAAGTGTATAATAAAGCCCAATAATGTCCAAAACAGAAGATAATATAGCATGGTGCAATCAAAAATTATAGATACAATGGAGACGTATCAAGCATCCCCAAGCTTAATTCCTGCTCGTCCTCGAGTAGGTAAATGATAAAAACAGAATTTTTGATGTGGAATGCTACTTGGCATAATTTCAATGTAATTCTTCTTAATTGTGGTATGAATATTCAGATCCGAAATATTCAAGACAAAAGTTTAATATTGACATAAAAATAATAATACTTCAAGCATACTAACTAAGCAATTATGTCTTCTCAAAATAACATGGCCAAAGGAAGTTCATCCCTACAAAATCATATAGTCTGGCTATGCTCTATCTTCACCACACAAAGTATTTAAATCATGCACAACCCCGATGACAAGCCAAGAAATTGTTTCATACTTTTGATGTTCTCAAACTTTTTCAATCTTCACGCAATACATGAGCGTGAGCCATGGACATAGCACTATATGTGGAATAGAATGGTGGTTGAGGAGAAGACAAAAAAGGAGAAGATAGTCTCAAATCAACTAGGCGTATCAACGGGCTATGGAGATGCCAATTAATAGATATCAATGTGAGTGAGTAGGGATTGCCATGCAACGGATGCACTAGAGCTATAAGTATATGAAAGCTCAACAAAAGAAACTAAGTGGGTGTGCATGCAACTCGCTTGCTCACGAAGACCTAGGGCATTTTGAGGAAGCCCATCATTGGAATATACTAGCCAAGTTCTATAATGAAAATTTCCCACTAGTATATGAAAGTGATATCATAGGAGACTCTCTATCATGAAGATCATGGTGCTACTTTGAAGCACAAGTGTGGTAAAAGGATAGTAACATTGTCCCTTCTCTCTTTTTCTCTCTTTTTTTATTTTTTATTTGGGCCTTTTTCTATTTTTTTATGGCCTCTTTTTTTAGTCCGGAGTCTCATCCCGACTTGTGGGGGAATCATAGTCTCCATCATCCTTTCCTTACTTGGGACAATGCTCTAAAAATGATGATCATCACACTTTTATTTACTTACAACTCAATACTTAGAACAAAATATGACTCTATGTGAATGCCTCTGGTGGTGTACCGGGATATGCAATGAATCAAGAGTGACATGTATGAAAGAATTATGAACGGTGGCTTTGCCATAAATACGATGTCAACTACATGATCATGCAAAGCAATATGACAATGATGCATCGTGTCATAGTAAACGGAACGGTGGAAAGTTGCATGCCAATATATCTCCGAATGGCTATGGAAATGCCATGATAGGTAGGTATGGTGGCTGTTTTGAGGAAGGTATATGGTGGGTGTATGATACCGGCGAAAAGTGTGCGGTATTAGAGAGGCTAGCCACGGTGGAAGGAAGAAAAGTGCGTATAATCCATGGACTCAACATTAGTCATAAAGAACTCATATACTTATTGCAAAAATCTACAAGTTATGAAAGCAAAGTATTACGCGCATGATCCTAGGGGGATAGATTGGTAGGAAAAGACCATCGCTCGTCCCCGACCGCCACTCATAAGGAAGACAATCAATAAATAAATCATGCTCCGACTTCATCACATAACGGTTCACCATACGTGCATGCTACGGGAATCAGAAACTTCAACACAAGTATTTCTCAAATTCACAACTACTCAACTAGCACAACTTTGATATCACTACCTCCATGTCTCAAAACAATCATCAAGCATCAAACTTCTCTTAGTTTTCAAAACACTCATAAGAAAGTTTTTACTAATCTTGAATACCTAGCATATTAGGATTATTTAAGCAAATTACCATGCTGTTTAAGACTCTAAAAATAATCTAAGTGAATCATGAGAGATCAATAGTTTCTATAAAACAAATCCACCACCGTGCTCTAAAAGATATAAGTGAAGTGCTAGAGCAAAAACTATATAACTCAAAAAATATAAGTGAAGCACATAGAGTATTCTAATAATTTCTGAATCATGTGTGTGTCTCTAAAAAGGTGTGTACAGCAATATGATTGTGGTAAACTAAAAACACAAGGACTCAAATCATACAAGACGCTCCAAGCAAAACACATATCATGTGGTGAATAAAAATATAGCTCCAAGTAAAGTTACCGATGGAAGTAGACAAAAGAGGGGATGCCTTCTGGGGCATCCCCAAGCTTTGGATTTTAGGTGTCCTTAGATTATCTTGGGGGTGCCATGGGCATCCCCAATCTTAGGCTCTTGCCACTCCTTGTTCCATAATCCATCAAATCTTTCACCCAAAACTTGAAAACTTCACAACACAAAACTTAGCAGAAAATCTCGTGAGCTCCGTTAGCGAAAGAAAACAAAAGACCACTTCAAGGTACTGTAATGAACTCATTCTTTATTTATATTGGTGTTGAACCTACTGTATTCCAAATTCTCTATGGTTTATAAACTATTTTACTAGCCATATATTCATCAAAATAAGCAAACAACACACGAAAAACAGAATGTGTCAAAAACAGAACAGTCTGTAGTAATCTGTAACTAACGCAAACTTATGGAACTCCAAAAAATCAGCCAAAATAGGAAGCCCTAGAAATTTTTTTTATTGATCAGAAGCAATGGAATCAATATTTTATCACTTTCTGGTGATTTTTAACAATTATTTTGTGAACAGAAAGTTTCTGGAATTTTCTGCAAGATCAAATAAATATCATCCAAGAAGATCCTATAGGTTAAACTTGGCACAAACACTAATTAAAACATAAAAACACATCTAACCAGAGGCTAGAACAAATATTTATTCCTAAACAGAAGCAAAAAGCAAAAAACTAAAAATAAAATTGGGTTGCCTCCCAACAAGCGCTATCGGTTAACGCCCCTAGCTAGGCATACAAGCAAGGATAGATCTAGGTATTGCCATCTTTGGTAGGCAATCCATAAGTGGCTCTCATAATAGATTCATATGGTAATTTTATTTTCTTCCTAGGGAAGTGTTCCATGCCTTTCTTTAATGGAAATTGGAATCTAATATTCCCTTCCTTCATATCAATAATTGCACCAATCGTTCTAAGGAAAGGTCTACCAAGAATAATAGGACATGAAGGATTGCAATCTATATCAAGAATAATAAAATCTACGGGCACATAGTTCCTATTTGCAAAAATAAGAACATCAATAATTCTTCCCATAGATTTCTTAATAGTGGAAGCCGCAAGGTGCAAGTTTAAAGAACAATCATCAAAATCACGGAAACCTAGCAAATCACACAAAGTTTTTGGAATCGTGGAAACACTAGCACCCAAATCACACAAAGCATAGCATTCATGATCTTTAATTTTAATTTTAATAGTAGGTTCCCACTCATCATAGAGTTTTCTAGGGATAGAAACTTCCAACTCAAGTTTTTCTTCATAAGATTGCATCAAAGCATCAACGATATGTTTCGTAAAGGCTTTATTTTGACTATAAGCATGAGGAGAATTTAAAACGGATTGCAACAAGGAGATACAATCTATCAAAGAGCAATTATCATAATTAAATTCTTTGAAATCCAAAATAGTGGGTTCATTAATATCTAATGTTTTGATCTCTTCAATCCCACTTTTATTAATTTTAGCATCAAGATCTAAAAACTCCGAATTTTTGGAACGCCTTCTAGGTAAAGGTGGATCATATTCAGTCCCATCATTATCAAGATTCATATTGCAAAACAAAGATTTAATAGGGGACACATCAATAACTTTTAGATCTTCATATTTATTTTCATAGAAATTTGAAGAACACGCTTTCATAAAGCAATCTTTCTTAGCACGCATCCTAGGGGTTCTTTCTTTGCACTCATCAATGGAAATTATCATGGCTTTGAGAGACTCATTGATCTCATGCTTAGGAGGAATAGATCTAAGTTTTAAAGAATCAACATCAAGAGAAATTCTATCAACGTTCCTAGCCAATTCATCAACTTTAAGCAATTTCTCTTCAAGCAAAGCATTGAAATTCTTTTGCGAATTCATAAATTCCTTAACACTAGTCTCAAATTCAGAGGGCATCTTATTAAAATTTCCATAAGAATTGTTGTAGGAAGTACCGCAATTATTAGAGGAATTACTAGGATAAGGCCTAGGATTAAAGTTTCCTCTATACGCGTTGTTACCAAAATTATTCCTACCAACAAAATTTACATCCAAAGATTCATTATTATTCTCAATCAAAGTAGACAAAGGCATATCATTAGGATCAGAAGAAACACTCTTAGTAGCAAATAATTTCATAAGTTCATCCATCTTTCCACTCAAAACATTAATTTCTTCTATCGCATGCACTTTTTTATTAGTAGATCTTTCAGTGTGCCATTGAGAATAATTAACCATAATATTATCTAGGAGTTTAGTAGCTTCTCCTAAAGTGATTTCCATAAAACTGCCTCCCGCGGCCGAATCTAAAAGATTTCTAGAAGCAAAATTCAATCCGGCATAAATTTTTTTGTATAATCATCCACAAATTCAAAACATGCGTGGGGCAATTACGTATCATTAATTTCATCATCTCCCAAGATTGTGCAACATGTTCATGATCAAGTTGCTTAAAATTCATAATATCGTTTCTAAGAGAGATAATCTTAGCGGGAGGAAAATACTTAGAGATAAAAGCATCTTTGCACTTATTCCAAGAATCAATACTATTTTTACGCAAAGACGAAAACCAAGCTTTAGGACGATCTCTAAGCGAAAAAGGAAATAGCTCCAATTTAACAATATCATTGTCAACATCTTTCTTCTTTTGCGTATCACACAAATCAATGAAGCTATTTAGATGGGTAGCGGCATCTTCACTAGGAAGGCCGGCGAGTTGATATTTCATGACAAGATTCAACAAAGCAGCATTGATTTCACAAGATTCAGTATCGGTAAGAGGAGCAATCGGAGTGCTAAGGAAATCATTGTTGTTGGTATTGGTAAAGTCACATAATTTGGTATTATCTTGAGCCATCGTGACAAGCAAGCAATCCAACACACGAGCAAATGAAAAGCAAGCGAACAAAAGGCGAACGGAAAAGAGAGGGCGAATAAAACGGCAAGGGTGAAGTGCGGGAGAGGAAAATGAGAGTCAAATGGAAAATAATGTAATGCGGGAGATAAGGGTTTGTGATGGGTACTTGGTATGTTGACTTTTGCGTAGACTCCCCGGCAACGGCGCCAGAAATGGCTCGTTGTCGGGAGTCCAAATCTTGACTTGACCTTGCGTAAGCCTCCCTGGCAACGGCGCCAGAAATCCTTCTTGCTACCTCTTGAGGACTACGTTGGTTTTCCATTGAAGAGGAAAGGGTGATGCAGCAAAGTTGCGTAAGTATTTCCCTCAGTTTTTGAGAACCAAGGTATCAATCCAGTAGGAGGCTACGCGCGAGTCCCTCGCACCTACACAAACAAATAAATCCTTGCAGCCAACGCGATAAGGGGTTGTCAATCCCTACACGGTCACTTACGAGAGTGAGATTTGATAGATATGATAAGATAATATTTTTTGTATTTTTGTGATAAAGATGCAAAGTAAAATAAAAGGCAACAGAAATAGCTACGTGTTGGAAGATTAATATGATGGAAAATAGACCCGGGGGCCATAGGTTTTACTAGTGGCTTCTCTCGAGAGCATAAGTATTTACGGTGGGTGAACAAATTACTGTTGAGCAATTGACAGAATTGAGCATAATTATGAGAATATCTAGGCATGATCATGTATATAGGCATCACGTCCGAAACAAGTAGACCGACTCCTGCCTGCATCTACTACTATTACTCCACACATCGACCGCTATCCAGCATGCATCTAGAGTATTAAGTTCATAAGAACAGAGTAACGCTTTAAGCAAGATGACATGATGTAGAGGGATAAACTCATGCAATATGATATAAACTCCATCTTATTATCCTCGATGGCAACAATACAATACGTGCCTTACTGCCCCTACTGTCACTGGGAAAGGACACCACAAGATTGAACCCAAAGCTAAGCACTTCTCCCATTGCAAGAAAGATCAATCTAGTAGGCCAAACCAAACTGATAATTCGAAGAGACTTGCAAAGATAACCAACCATACATAAAAGAATTCAGAAGATTCAAATATTGTTCATAGATAAACTTCATCATAAACCCACAATTCATCGGTCTCAAAAAACACACCGCAAAAGAAGATTACATCGAATAGATCTCCACAAGAGAGGGGGAGAACATTGTATTGAGATCCAAAAAGAGAGAAGAAGCCATCTAGCTAATAACTATGGACCCGAAGGTCTAAGGTAAACTACTCACACATCATCGGAGAGGCTATGGTGTTGATGTAGAAGCTCTCCGTGATCGATGCCCCCTACAGCGGAGCTTCGGAACAGGCCCCAAGATGGGATCTCACGGGTACAGAAGGTTGCGGCGGTGGAATTAGGTTTTTGGCTCCGTATCTGATCGTTTGGGGGTACATAGGTATATATAGGAGGAAGGAGTTCATCGGTGGAGCAATGTGGGGCCCACGAGGGTGGAGGGCGCGCCCAGGGGGGTAAGCACGCCCCCCTACCTCGTGGCTTCCTGGTAGCTTTCTTGACGTAGGGTCCAAGTCCTCTGGATCATGTTCGTTCCGAAAATCACGTTCCCGAAGGTTTCATTCCGTTTGGACTCCGTTTGATATTCTTTTTCTGCGAAACTCTGAAATAGGCAAAAAACAGCAATTCTGGGCTGGGCCTCCGGTTAATAGGTTAGTCCCAAATATAATATAAAAGTGTATAATAAAGCCCAATAATGTCCAAAACAGAAGATAATATAGCATGGAGCAATCAAAAATTATAGATACGTTGGAGACGTATCACTTATCTGAAGCATACTAGATGAAAGCATTAGTCCAACAAGAGATATGTTGACATTAATTACCAAAATCACCCAGCGAGCACTTGTCCGTTCACCGGGAAGGAAGAAGGCCGACAAGACCTCTGCCTGCAAGACCCATACCTCTGCCGGCATGACCCCTTCCAGCGAGACCTCTTCCGGCGAGACCTCCGCACCCACTCCGGCAAGCACGCCGCTTCGGAGTGCAGCGCTCCCGTCGAGGACGTACCAAAGAGCTCCACCGGCAAGAGCAAGAAATCCAAGGCTGCACCACCAGAAACCAAGAAGGTGTCCGTCAAGGAGGATGGCACGGGCGGGGCTTTTACTATAAGCTCCACCCTCGACAGCAAATAGGAAAGCGCGCTCGTCGCCTTCCTGCGGGCGAATGTCGATGTATTTGCATGGCAAGCATCCGACATCCCCGACGTTTCCAGGGAGGTGATTGAGCACCATCTTGCTGTCTGTCCTCATGCACGGCCCGTCAAGCAGAAGGTCAGGAAGCAAGTTTTGGAGCATCAAGAGTTCATCATCGAGGAGATCAGGAAGTTGGAGGCGGCAGGCCTGGTTAGA
Organism: Triticum aestivum; assembly: GCF_018294505.1. Taxonomy (NCBI): domain Eukaryota; kingdom Viridiplantae; phylum Streptophyta; class Magnoliopsida; order Poales; family Poaceae; genus Triticum; species Triticum aestivum. Next base: position 208,704,042 of record NC_057802.1, on the reverse strand, counting down.
GGAGTGCTCCACCCCACGTGGTTGGCCAATCCAGTGGTGGCGCGTAAGGAAAATGGGAAATGGAGGCTATGTATTGACTACACAGATATCAATAAAGCATGTCCAAAGGATCCTTTCCCTCTGCCACACATCGATCAGATTGTGGACTCCACTGCCGGGTGTGACCTGCTGTCATTCCTCGACGGCTATTCAGGATACCACCAGATCTTCATGGTGAAGGAAGATGAAGAAAAGACCGCATTCATCACCCCATGTGGTACGTACTGTTTTGTACGAATGCCTTTCAGGTTGAAGAGCGCTAGTTTGACGTTCGCCCGAGTGGTCCAAATTGGTTTTGAGCCCCAGCTACATAGAAATATGGAAGCTTATATGGACGACATAGTGGTCAAAACCAAGGACAGGGCCACGCTCGTGCAAGACTCAGAAGAAATATTTGCAAATTTGCGCAAAATCAACCTCAAGGTGAACCTTGAGAAGTGTGTCTTCGGCGTTCCGTCTGGCAAGCTTCTCGGGTTCTTTGTGTCACAGCATGGGATCGAGGCAAACCCCGACAAGATCAAGGCAATTGAGCATATTGAGGCGCCAAAGCGGGTCAAGGACGTACGTAGGCTCGCCGGCTGCGTTGCTGCCCTGAGTAGGTTCATCTCCAAATCTGCTGAGCGCGCCCTCCCTTTTTCAAAGTTTTGAAAAAGGCAGGTCCAGTAAAGTGGACTCCGGAGGCAGAGGCAACACTGCAAGATTTTAAGAGGTACCTCTCCTCCACACCAATACTAGTCGCGCCTAAACCACAAGAGTCATTGTTGCTATACTTAGCAGCAACAAATCTAGTGGTTAGTGTTGCGCTGGTGGCGTAGAGGGAACTTGAGGAAGAAGCAGCAGTAGCAGCGGAGCTGTCGGATGGTGGGACGGAGTCCTTCCCGGCAAGGCACGGCCCTGGCAAGGCAGAGTCTGCGAGATGGTCGAAGTGGAACAGAAGAAGAAGGTGGTGCAGGACCCGGTTTATTTTGTCAGTTCCCTCCTGCAGAGGGCTAGATCAAGATATTCTGGTATGCAGAAGCTACTTTTCAGCCTCCTCATGGCCTCGAGAAAGCTGCGCCACTATTTCCAAGCACATGAGATCATCGTCGTCACCCACCTCCTGTTGCAACGAATCCTGCACAACCCGGATGCAACCGGGAGGATTATGGAGTGGGCCTTGGAATTGTCAAGCTTTGTCCTCAAGTTTGAAAGTACTTCAACAATCAAGAGCCGAGCCTTGGCAGAGTTCATAGCAGAATGGACCGCAACGCCTGACGAAGAGATTCAAGAGACCACCCTTCCTGGCAAGGAGACGAGCAGTGAGTGGATTATGTACTTGATGGAGCTTTCTCACTCCAAGGTGCTGGTGCCGGTGTACTACTTGTCGCGCCCACTGGAGAGCACCTCAAGTTCATAGTCCAGATGCACTTTCCCTGGGAAAAATCGACGAACAACACGGCGGAGTATGAGGGATTGCTTGCCGGTCTCAGGATCGCGGCAGACCTCAGAATTAAGAAGCTCATCATCAGAGGTGATTCACAGCTCGTCGTCAAGCAAGTGAACAAGGATTACTAGAGCCCGTTGATGGAGGCCTATCTGGATGAAGTGAGGAAGTTGGAAGAGCGCTTTGACGGATTGCAAGCAGAGCATGTTCCCCGAGCGGAGAGCGGCATTGCTGACGACCTGTCAAAACGCGCTGCCCTCAAGTTGCCTGTGTGTCGTGGAATTGTCACGACAGATGTCCTTAGTGTCAGGACTTAGTCGCGAGGCCAACGCATCTATGCGGTAGCTTGAGAGGGGTTGGGCGGAATCGAGAGACGCAACACAAGACAAGGATTTAGACAGCTTCGGGCCCCGGGAAACATCATTCGGTAATAGCCCTACATGCTGTTTGTGTCTAGGTCTCATTATGATCATGCGAGAGTCGCCGGCTTGGCCGGCTCTTTGTGTCTAGCCCTAGAGATTGTTTCTTGTTGCTTGTCCCTCTTTGGGGTGCCCTGCCCCTCATTATATAAGTTGAAGGGGCGGGTTACATGACTAGTCCTAGTAGGATTAGGATTACTCAATTACAAGTGGAGTCCTAGACTTGCTTTCTTTGTAAGGGAATATTCCTTACGCTTTCCTCTTAAGCCGGCCCACCATAACATGAGCCGGCCTTCTAGGCCTTGGGCCTAGTCTTCTGTCTGACCCGCCGTCGGGGCCATCCATGAGTCGTCTGGTTCATGAGCTGTCTGACCAATGAGCCGTCAGACCCATGAGTCGCTAGTCCTCCGCCGGGTCATCGGTGAAATGCCAAGTCCGGCCGGGTCATACTTCCGGCCGGGTCATACTGCGGGGTATATCCCCGACATTAGCCCCCAGTTTAATTTGGATTTATCCATGTTAAACAGATCCTGCAACATAAACACAAGAACAAATTTGACAGGTTGTGCTCCGGGTCATATCATTGTAGCCCCCGAGTCTCAAGATGACTCGAGGAGTTGGCTTTGAGATTCTCCATATTGACCATAGCATAAGGTGTATATCATTGGTGTTGATAGCGCGATGTGAATCCACAGAAGGTTGAGGTGACTGCGGCGGGTTATAAATGATCCCGTATGAGCCATGTCAGCAACTTGGCCAATGGTTCCTTCCAACTGGCTATTTGATGTTAACCAAACCGTAGTGGCGGTGACTTGTGCACCTACCCATTGAGCCATCCAGTGCAGACAGCGGCTGATAAGACATGATAACTTGCCTCCAATTTGTTGAAAGAAAACCGGGCTACCCAAGCAGTGACTTGCTCATACTGAATAAACAGCTCATGCAGACAGGTGCGGCCCGGTGTGTTGATGCAGACCAGGCCGCGAGAGACGGACGGTAAAGACGACCGCAACATCTGAGGTGGCACAGACAGATGAACCGGCCGTGGCGTTGTAAGCCGGTGCGGACGGGCAAACTGTCCTCCTTGTTGTAAGCGGGCGTGGTCGCGAGAGACGGCCACGGTGTTGTAAGCCGGCGCGGTCGCGAGAGACAGCCACGGCGTTGTAAGCCGGTGCGGGAGTCCGTTGAGTAATGACGACCACCTGTGCCAAAAGATGTTGGCGTGCCTTCATCTCCGCAGTATAATATCACTTTTTGTCATAAATAATTGCCCTGCATAAACAATATTGCAGACCAAGACAAAGATAAACTTGTTCTTTGATAGAAAACAATGTACGTTAATAAACTTTAAACAGATAGATATCACCTGATTGTCCGGATGACAGATGATCCGTTCAACGCCACACCAATGGCTCAGGTAGGCCGGCGACTCAATATAACCCCGGCTTAACACAGCAGAGGCGAGTTGGTTCGACGGTCTATTCGTGCGAGCGATGATGATGATGTTGGCGAGTTGATGTTGCAGCTCGGAGCACAATGGCGACTCCACCCGGCGGCAGAAGTGGCTGTGCGAGGCCATGGCTAGCGGGTTGGAGAGGCGCGGTTGTAGCCGGTTCAGCGGGCATGGGCGCCGGCAGGCACGGCGGGTTAGAGCAGCGGCTGCGGGTCAATGATGTCAATCCAGAGGAGGTGAGGTGCGGCTGAAACGGTGACGGGTTGGAGAGGCGCGGTTGCGGCGGGTTCAGCGGACAGCGGCCCGACGGACACAAGCCTAAAGGCGAGGGGTAGCTTCTCTGGCGGCGGTTCGACGGGTGCAGGCCAGAGTCGCAGGGCAGCTCGCTGCTTGGGTCAAGAGGAGACACAGCCTGGCCGGTTTATCGCGGCAGAGGTGAGGCTGCTAGATTGCCGTGGTGATTTGACACCGCGGTCGGTCAAAAGGCTCGTGGACGAGTGGGTCATGGCAATGGCTCGGGGACAAAACTGTTGCATCTCGGTGACGGCGAATCCGGGTCATAGCCGAAAATATCTCCTGAATTGTGGCGCAGGTGAAGCCGCAGGAGCACGGTCCAGGTCGGTTCGCCGATAGGACTGACTTGGCGAGGCGGCGATTTACCGTGCGAGGAAGTGGCAGGTCAAATGGAGGAGTCCAAGTCCATCGATAACTCGCTCCTAGGTCGTGGCTGTTTCCTCCTCTCCCCCTTTTTTTTCTCTGATCTAGTAGTAGTGTTCACGTGGTACTGGCCCTTTTCCCAAAAAAGAACAATTGACGATGGATCTCACGTGGCATAGTACTAGTTTAAGTAGTACTAGTCTAGCACTTTTGATTTGGTCTTGATTGGACCGTGAGTAGATGATTGCTCGTACGCGTGCTGGCTCCCCCGTATAAAACGGCAATCGTTCAGCGAAGTATTTTGAACCGGTCCTGGTTTCGTCGGATTGCACGGCCGTTCCGGCGGAAATCAATTTTACTCGGACCGGCGGATCAATAGGTCACGTGCGATGGCGCGCACGGAACTTTAGCTTCTGTCCATCCCAAACCACGTACTACTGGCTCCAAACTTAATCATGTTTCTAATCACAAAATAACAAACTTGCCGATTCTTTCTCATCCGACGAAATCACGAGCTCGTCGATCCCTAGATGAGATCCCTTCAAGAACTCAACACCACCGTGCGCGAGCCCCACGGTGGACGCCAACTGTCGTGGAATTGTCACAGCAGATGTCCTTAGTGTCAGGACTTAGTCGCGAGGCCAACGCATCTATGCGGTAGCTTGAGAGGGGTTGGGTGGAATCGAGAGACGCAACACAAGACAAGGATTTAGACAGCTTCGGGCCTCGGGAAACATCATCCGGTAATAGCCCTACATGTTGTTTGTGGCTAGGTCTCATTATGATCATGAGAAAGTCGTCGGCTTGGCCGGCTCTTTGTGTCTAGCCCTAGAGATTCTTTCTTGTTGCCTGTCCCTCTTTGGGGTGCCTTGCCCCTCCTTATATAAGTTGAAGGGGCGGGTTACCTGACTAGTCCTAGTAGGTTTAGGATTACTCAATTACAAGTGGAGTCCTAGTCTTATTTCCTTTGCAAGGAAATATTCCTTACGCTTTCCTCTTAAACCGGCCCACCATAACATGAGCCGGCCTTCTGGGCCTTGGGCCCTTGTCATCTGTCTGACCCGCTGTCGGGGCCATTATTAAGTCGCCAGGCTCATGAGTCGTCACACCAGTGAACCGCCAAACTCATTAGTCGCCAATCCTCCGGCGGGTTACGATGAAGCGCCAAGTCCGGTCGGGTCATGCTTCCGGCCGGGTCATACCGCGGGGTATATCCCTGACACAGTGGAACCAGGTACCTTTGTGCTTCAATTAACCCAGCCATCCGTTGAACCATCAGCAGGACAGAGAAAACGAGGGAAGGCCGGCCCTGGCAAGTACTTCCCCGCTGAGCTCCTAGGATTCGCCGGCAAGGACGTTGCCGGGTGTTCCAAGCTTGCCAGAGAGCAGCAACCCCTGGCAGGGCCTCAAGCCCTGGCCGTAGAGGTAGCTGCCCTTATGGCCAAAGATATGCCTTTAGTCCTTGCCGTCGAGCCCCAGGCTCCGGCATGGGCGCAGCCCACCGTCTGTTTCCTCCAAACAGGAGAGCTCCCCGAGGAGCAGGAAGAAGCAGAGAAAGTAGCCCGTTGGTCTAGCATGTACCAGTTTGTGGATGATGCCCTATACAGAAGGAGACCGAACGACGTGAAGTTGAAGTGCATTCCTCGGGAAGACGGACTAAGGCTGTTGGCAGAAATACATGGAGGCATGTGTGGCTCCCACATAGGGTCGAGAGCCCTTGCCGGCAAAGCATACCAGCAAGGTTTCTTCTGGCCCACTGCTCTCCAGGATGCAACTGCCCTAGTAACCAAGTGTGAAGCGTGTCAGTTCCATTTAAAGAAGCTTCATCAACCAGCTCAGGTTCTCCAAACAATCCCTCTTTCCTGGCCATTCTCGGTCTGGGAGCTCAACATACTAGGCCCCTTTCCCCACGCTGTCGGGGGCTTTGAGTACTTGTACGTTGCAATCGACAAGTTCACAAAGTGGCCGGAAGTGGAAGCAGTGAGAAAGGTGACAGCACAATCGGCCGTCAAGTTCTTCAAGGGGCTAGTCTGGAGTTTCGGTGTGCCCAATAGGGTCATCACCAACAACGGCACGCAGTTCACAAGCCGCACCTTCATGCAGTACATCCAGGACCTCGGCAGCAAGGTCTGTTTTGCTTCTATCACACATCCGCAAAGCAACGGCCAGGCAGAGAGGGCAAATCCTGAAGTACTGCGAGGCCTCCGGACGAAGACTTTTGGCAGGCTACACAAGTGCGGAAGACGCTGGATTGATGAGTTTTCGGCGGTTCTTTGGTCAAACAGGACGATGCCAAATCAAGCCACCGACCAGACACCCTTCTCCCTCGTATACAGGGAGGAGGCAGTTCTCCCCATGGAACTCACATACGGGTCACCTCGAGTGCTCTCTTATGATGAGCTTGAGCAAGAGCGATTGCGGCAAGATGACAACACTCCTCGAGGAAGATCGTCTTTGGGCGGCTGTGCGAGCTGCACGCTACCAGCAAGCCTTGCGCCGCTACCATAGCCGCAAGGTTCATGCCAGAAGCTTTGAGGAAGGCGACCTTGTTCTTCAGCGCGTTCAGTCGACCAAGAATTCCAACAAGTTGACGCCAAAGTGGGAAGGCCCTTCTCGGGTAATACGAGTCACCAGGCCCGGCGCAGTCCACCTGGAGACCGAAGATGGTATTCCAGTGAGCAATTCCTGGAACATCGAACATCTTCGCAAGTTTTACCAATAAGGCACGGTTTCCGGGCCCCCAGACAGACCACTTTTTGTACAAGCCTTGCCGGCAAGGCATGTAACCCTTTGTGCAAAGCCAGGCGCAAACCCTGAGCATAAATAAATGAAGTGCTGGGGCCTAAGTTTTAGCATGCATGCTAGGTTGAGTATCTCTCTTTGTTAGGGTCGATAGTGCTTAGCGGCGACTAACCCCTAGCATAGTGGTTGAGTGTGCGTCTCTCTGTCCCTTCCCGTCCTTTCTTTTGGTTCGCAGGATGCGCGGGCGTTTCTGTTGAGCTTCTTGGAGGAAAGGAAACATGCCGACGCCCCAACCCCGGCAAGCCAAGGTTGCCGGGGGCTGCCGATCCAGAGATCCGACCACAGCAAGCCAAGGTTGTCGGGGGCTACAGAATCAGATAAGTCTTTCATCCCCCACTCTACACTTCCGTATGGAACTTGAACGTACGAAGCTTCGCCCACTCTTATACCACTGTGCTCCCTCTTTCCCGTGTCCAAGAACCTTTCTTTGGGCCAGAGCTTGGTTGTAGTGCGATGGAAAGGGGACAAACGAAGGGCCAAATTCTACTTTGCCCCTACCTCCGCCAAGGGCATGAGTGTAGTCAAGCTATAGAGCAGGAGGACGGCAAGGTCTGTTGCCAGGTAACGATGTTTATCTTAAGATAACAAGGATTCACTCCTTGGTGTGGGCCTCGCTCGTGCACGAAAGAACCAGGCAAACACCCCTTTTCTTCATTAATACGTTGTTAACAAGTACAATTCGTACAGAATGTAAGCTTGAGCAAGGGTATTACAAGGTTTAAATCTGACAAGTGCCCGCATGCTTAAAAGCTAAAAAAAGATAAGATGCCCATAATCCCTTTCTTATCCCTCTCCTCAGGAAGCGGATCAGGATAAGAAGGAGGGAAAAAGGAGTGCCTAGGCGAGGTACGAGCAGCAGAAGACACCAAGAGAAGGCTGGTGATGACAGTGCCGGGGAAGAAGCCGAAAAAGATGAGGCAGCGGGCTGGCAATACGCGACGAAGGCATCGGTGCCATCATACTCCGAGTTGAGGGCCCACCACCCGCCTTCTTCATCTTCTCCGGCCTTCCAGCGCCGGCCACCAGAAGCAGCGGCCCCGATAAGTTCAAGGAGCTGGCTCGAGGAGCCGCCGCTAAGAACTACCCCGCCCCGGCAGACCATTCTGCCGAGGAGAAGGCCAGGTGCAGATGGTGTTGCTGCCGGCGTCGCCTAGCGACGGGGTGTCCAACGTCTAGTCGGACCCGTCCCCTCGTCCTCCCCACTAGTCCCCTCCTCACCGTCGTCGCTCGAGGAGAAGCTCTCATCGTCTGTCGAGCTCTCCGCACAGCACCCTAACCTATGTCCTGAGTGCCCGAAGACCTTGACGGAGAGCAGGTCACTCTCCACTAACTTGAAGAGGGGAACGTGCCCCTTCATTAAGCAGTGGGCATGTGCGAGGGTTTTCCAACCCCGACGAAGGAGCATCACATGAGGGGCGGGGAACCTTGTGTTCACCACATGTCGTCGATCAATCCCCAGCACCCTCACGAACACCTCGGGAAGACGAAGAAGGCTACGCGGCGGCTCACGCAGCTAAAGGATGAACTCCAGCACCGTGTCCCCGACATGGCTACTCGATGAAGCAGGAGGAGACGGCGGCGGAGATGGCGATGACGCGGGTGTCCCCCTTCCGCGCCAGCCTCTGCCTTGACCGCCTCGCCGACCGCGGCCCCGTCTGGCACCTCCACCTCGAGCATGGCCTTGGCCTTGGGCGGCTGGCTCTTCCTTGACCGCCGTGGCTCTCTGGCGGGAGGAGGACCTGGTCACCTCCCCAGAACAACGGTCGCGGCCACGCCCTCTCGCCATGGCAGTGGATGCAGAATGGAGACGAGGAGGAGACGCGAGAAGATGCCTCTCCTCCTCCTCCTGAGTTCCCTTTTTATAGCCAAGCGGGGAAGGCTAAAGACCGGCTCTACGCCTCTGAAGGGCCCGTTCAAGTCCAGCTCATTAAGTTGGCGACGAGAAAGGTCATCGACCTCCCTCCACGCCCAATCGAAGGCGCATAAGTAGCAGCCATGGCGCGCCTTCCCAGATCCCGTGCGTCTGTCACCTACCCCACGCCGTGCATGCGGCGTATGTGGTGAAAGGGGCATGCGTAGTGGGAAACATGGAACGACAGTTCCAAGGCGGGGAGAGTAAATGGGCAGTGACCCTGCAGTTCTCTTTTTTTATGGGGAAGACGCGGGCCGCCTCTTCACTATTGACCACGGGATGACGCAAGGATGCTGCAGTCATCGTACACACGACCCCCACGTCACGCATTCAACGCGGGTCATGGGGAAGCACAACTGGCGAAGGATAACTGCGGATAAGACTCTGCCACACATACCCACGCACGGTTCTGGGCCTGGCCCAACAATGCTCTGCGCTTATGTGTGGCCCAGGCCTGGGGGCTCCTGTCGGTGTACAAAAGTAGGGGCCTTCTGTGCCCCTTTACTTGTGCGCGGGCAGTTGTCGCCATGCCTGCAGCCACACTTGGCGGGGCAGAGGAAGCGAAGACACAAGACAACCAAAGTAGCGCCAGGCCAGAGGCGCGAGTGTAACAGCCCCAAAATTGGGTTATCCATTTTTTTGCTGTTATTCCTTCCTGGCACTCATTTTCAAAATCTTTCTCCTGAGTTTGTTGGATGACTCTGATGATTCTAGTCATTTTCAAAATTTCAAAATCTTGCTCATGTCTTTTTCAGTGGGCAAGACCTCATTTCCATCAGCTCATATCCTCTCAAACCCTAATTCCAAATTTTTGGAATTTGGATAGGTCCTTTCTGCTAACAAAGGAGCCATCATTTTCCTTGCTCTGTGGCTCCTCTCAATTGTTCCCAGAGATCCTCCTATCTTTCTGAACCTTGGATATGCAAAAATATTGCTAAGTCCAATGCAATATTTTTGAATTATGATTTATTCCTTTTCTTGCCTTTCTGAGGAATAAAATCCAAAGGCATAGCTAGCCATCTCCTAAATTCATGAGAATTGGTGGAGTTTATACTTATGCCTAATCCAGTCTCTGGCAAGTATATTGGCCATAATTAAATAAGGAAAATTGACTTTTCCTATTTAATGCCAATATTGCATTTCTGCCATTTTCCAAAGGAACTACTATTTTTATAGCAGAGAAAATGCGCACATAAATTGTGGAGCTTGTCATTGCTATATAATCACTAGTTCCATCCTAATCTCATGTTCCTCAGTTCAAAAATTTGGCACATGATCAAATGCAAGTTTCTGCCTTCTCTGAAATTTTGCAAAGGAAGTGCTTTATTCCTACTTCTAATTGAGCTGCAATTTGGCAGGGTGATTAACATGTATAAATAACCTATGGATGCCAAATATGAGCTCAATCCATTCATCCGAGCTCCCTGTGCAATTTTTCAAAGTTTCTGACCAGAATACAACTTTGTGAAGGAAGTACCTTCATATAGTTTCCAAATGGGATGAAACTTTTCCATCCTCTCAAGTATCTCAAATCATTAGCCTCCACCCAAATTCAGTTCATTTCATTGAACTATGTGAGCACAGGAGCAATTCTTGTTTTCTGTCCAAATTTTCAGTTTGTGAAGCAAGTGTATTTTATCTTGCTCCATTATGGCTGAAAATATTCCCAGGTCTTCTCATATCCATATAACCTATCTCCACAAGATTTGGCTCATTTCATCTAGCCAATTGCCCTGAGGATTTTTCTGAAGTTTTTGGACAGAAATGATAGCTGTGAAGGAAGTACCATTTTGGTGAAGTCCATTTGGTATGAACTTTTTACAGCATCATGTATGTCCAAATCATCAAGCTTTGCCAAGTTTTAGCTCAATCCATCACTCCTAGTGAGTGCTTCTTCCTCATTCAGTTTCTGGGTCAGATTTGGTAGTTGTACAGCAACTATGGTAAATAGTTGTCCAAATTACCTCAAAACTCCCAGGACCGTAGTCCTTTCTACCCTAAGCCTCCCAGACAACCATTTTACCATTTAACCTCTCTGGTTTTATCTCTAGGATGTTGCCAAGTTTGCAACAGCAAACTTGTGCAGCTTGGTTTACTAAGCTCAATTTGTCTCTGCCCGTTTCTTTACCATGGTAATACTCCACTCTGGAAGGACTACGCGGTAGACATGAGCTGGCCTCAGTAAAAACTCTAGAGCGCGCCATGTCAGTGCTGACTACGAGGGCAGGCAGCCAAAACGGTGGTCTAGCCACTGTTCTCGTCGGCAGCGCTGCTCCGACCGTCTCTGGCCTCGCCATTAATACCCAACAGCCCCCCTCGACGTCATCTTCCCTCTGGACCTCTGGCCCCCTTCATTTTCTTCTCCGACGAGCCGTGCCAACGCTCGAGCAGTGCGTGCCCGTGAGCTCGTCCTCTTCCTCGCCGGTGTCCGCTTCCTCCTCTGGTCCTCGAGCCTTGCTCGTCTCCGTGAGCCTCTGCGCCACGTATGCTCCCTCCTCGTCGCCTTCCCACCGCTTCCCATGAGCTTTGGCTGCGCCTGCCGACACCGCGCCCCTCGCCGGCGCACGGACACGTCGCCTGCCGCGTGCCACCTCCTTGAGCCTTCTCGCGGCTATTTAAGCACGCTCTGAGCAACCTCGCAGTCCACAACCCCCTCCCCAAGCTCAGAGCCTCTCTCTGACCCCATCACCACCGTGATCGCCGCCTAGGGTCTCTCCCGATTCCGGCGATGCCGTGCTTCCCTCTCCGTTCCTCCACCACCACCGCATCCCCCATGCTCCAGTGAGCCGCCCCATAGCCTCGGCTTCCTCTCTCCCTCACCAGAACCCCGTGTTCACCCGGAGACCGAAGCCCTGCTCCGCCGCAAGCCCTGCTGCGGCCGCTGCGAAGCTCTCCGGCGGCAGTAACCCCCACCCCGAGATGCGCCTCTCCGTCCTGCGCATTTCGGTAGGTCGCACGCCGCGAGCGGTGGCCGGAGTCGCCGGCGCTCCTCGTCGGGTCGATCCCCTACCTCGGCTCGTCGCGCCCCCGAGCGGGAGGAAGAAGAAGGCCAGGTGGGACCCGCCCCGCGTTGACCCCGCCTGTCGGCCTCTGCGTGCTGACTGGGCCGGCTCGCTGACCTGGCGTAAGTGGAGACGCCCCGCGAGAATGCGCTTTTGTTTCTCGAAAGCGTATTTCGTCGCGGCTTTAGAGAGAAAGGCGTTTTCGTTTTCTGAAAATGCACTTTCTGTCGCCTGCGGTCAGTAATGCGCTTTCCCTTCTCTGAAAACGTATTTTCCTTAGTGCGCTTTTTGTTTTAACCGACAAGGGCCTGTCTGTGAATATTTATTTTAGAGATTAGTCCCTGTCATTCAAACGGCCGTACCTTTGCAACCACAACTCTGATTGAGGTGATTTCAAAGCCCACGTCTTTGTTTCATCAAGCCTGTTCTGTTGATGTCATTTTCATAATGTTTTCACATAGTGAAAATGACCATTTTGCCCTTGCACGTAAACAGCCCCCTCCGAGAGAGAACTGTTTCCGGCAAATCTTTCCGCGATCATTTCAAACTTCTTCCCGGAGTATTTGTCGACCCCTAGGCAAGCCAACCTCTTATCATGAGCCCGAACTTGCATGTTGACTTTGCTCGCACCTTGTGTGTGTGTAGTTGCAGTTGTTTCATATCGTTTTCGTCTGCAGTTATTCCTTTATGCTTGTCATGCATGCTTGTGTTTTCAGGATATCTTTTGCCATTAGAATGTTGTTATTGATAATGCCATGTCACTACTCTACTTTATTTGCATGTCATCGTTATAAAATGTTATGAGGATTGTAATGCACTATTGATATGCTATTACTTGGTATTGTCATGTTCTTTATGCTATAGTTGTGCACTTGAGAAGTTCAATATTTGGTTCATGCATTTGTATGCTGCATGCTCATTGTTGCATTCATGTTCATGATGATGGAGAAGGAATTAAAATGACTTAATAATAACATACCTCCTCCGTCATCGATGGGATCGAGTCATAGTGCCACCAAATCAAACTTTTTCAGTGCAGCCACATTTGCCTTTTGGGAAGGCCTTAATGCGTTCTATTGTCGTGCCTCTCGCCAGTGCCTCCAACTAGGGAAGGTTATGGGCATGCTTACCCTGATCAGGTAGGCGGACATAACCTTGTGTGCCCGTTGTTAGAATTTTTGGTACCGGTCCCCGTGAGGGACGTTTTGGCCACGACAGTGGTCGTTGTGTCTTTGGTAGACACGGGGCCACCCAGGACTAGCCCAGTTGGGAGTGGGTCGGAGTGGCCGGGAGAGTGTCATGACAGTAGGTCGGTTTCGTCGGAATGCCGTTGGTCCACCCGAATGGGATGACGAGGTCATGGGTTCCGTGGTGTGGGTATAGTGTGCTACCTCTGCAGAGTGTATATAAAGTCTATCGATAGCAACACATTTCGTAGTAGGTCCCACTATCAGGTCTTTGTCAAAATGGAGGATAAACCTGAAATAATTAAGTTGGTAAATAAATATGTGATAATGAGAATATGGTGACTTGGACTATGAGATAGTCATGAGAAGTCACGACGATGTTTTGATATGATCACGAGACGAGGTCTGTATGAGTGTTGGAGACCAAGTGTTGGTCATGGTTGTGATCACCGGAAAGATCACCGTTCGGTTGTGAGGCAACCCGTTGGTAAGAGAGTCCGAGGGACTCGGTGCACAAGTTTGGTTGCATTGTATGAGTAATATGTTGCATTTAAAGAACCATGGCAGAACAGAAGATGGTTGCATAAAGTTAATATGCTATGTCTGCATTGGCTATAATCGGTAGTTTATTTTTAGCATAATTTCATGATTCCATGCCATGATTTGATTTACATGTTAAATTATGCCATGATTGAGATGATATGCTATGTTTTGCTATTACCATGTTATAAGCATGTTTGATAGGCCATGTTATTGCCATGTTAGTAGATGCTATGATTTTTGTTCATGCTTAGTTGATCTTTATCATGCCATGTTAGTAATTGATATGAGATAGGTTGTTGCTTACGCTTGGTTCTTGCTTTGTCTTCTGCTTGTTTGGATGCTAGGTATTTGGTTGTCTTGCAAGTACATTCAATGTACTAACCTGGCGTGTCATTCCAGTTTTGTAGGTCGTACCTGAATTGTTCGCTTGATCCTTCATGCTAGGCCGTAACCTTCCCAGTCATGTGAGTTATGGAACCCGGCCAGAGTTGATGAGCCGCCAAACCAAGACTTCCGCCGCCATTTTAATAGACTTCCGCTGCCATTCAAATAGTCGTAGGGCTATGCCAGATGATTGTATTCATCAATGATGTAAGCTTATGCACATGTATTTGATTACTATTATTGTACCTGGAATGCTGTATTATGGACCTGTCGTGCGTCAGGTTTTATCCTGGGCTGACGTGCGAAGGCTCCCTGCTCCATGCGGATCGGGTGCCACAGGACATGGTATCAGAGCAGCCAGGCTGGCATAGGTTATCCTAGCATTAGATCACCGCTACCATTAACCCATAATGGCCCTAAGGGATTTGACCCACCCCTGGCATCCGGCATGGCCACTGTTAATCAAAAGGTGGCGCAGTCGGGACCGACACGTCCTCACCCCGTTGTCCCCGCCTAGTTATCCGTGGAACGAATAGCAACCATATCCTTCCTGGTCGGCCGCATCGCTTGCCCTTCACCATTAAGGGAAAGGGGCCACACCATGCGGGCATGTCCTGCATAGCTGCCTATAAAAGCCCCCTTTCCGCTCGCCATATCGCTCAGTCAGCCATGTCCCTACAGAGAAGCCTAGCTAGTAGCAGTCCAGCCATGACTGGCACCTTCAAAGATACCAAGTTTTACACCCGCACCGGTGCCGTCAACCACACCGGCTTTCCACCCCTTCTTACTGAGATGCTCACCAAAGCCTTTGGCTATAAGGCTAGCCCCGATCACCTGGTGTTCCAATCGGCACCAGTCCCTCACCTTCATCGCTTTGATGCAAGAGTGCACATCAGCCTAGGTCCCGCAGCAGATGGCCAGCCGTTGGTTTTTCAGGGGAGAGCCATGCCTACCTCTGATTTAGCCATTCAGGCCACTGCCATGGAAGCTATGCTTCACCTCCGAACCAGGTACCCGCATATGGCTGCGAGGCGGGATTTCTGCTTTTACCCCATTGTGACAGAAGTAGGAATGCAGCCTTCTCCCGCTATCCAAGGAGATGACCCCGCAATCGCTCGCCTGGTGAAGTATATCTCCGCCCAGGGGATGATGATTGCCCAGATGCTTGCCGAGTTTAGAACTCTGGACAACGATGCGGTGCGAGTCGTCAAGGAAGCTTACCGTGAGGCTCGTAAATTCGCATCTCAAGTCATTTGCCCAACGCCATCTGAACCAGTACTACCCTCTCAGCCTGTGTTGTGGCCTAGACCCAACATCATCACCCTCGACAGGGCTCTTTTACGGATCCACCAGCAGCATTTGCTTGGATCAATTTCAGCCACACCCCCAGCAGCTGAACCCCAACCCATAGTGCTGTCGGACGATGAAGATGCAGATTGGCTCAGTCTTCGTCCTCCCGGAGAGCCCCAGCAAGGCAAGTCCTCTACATGAACTCAGTCATGCAGTGAGGTGATCAGTCTGTCGGTTCATCCCTGATATGAGGATAGAACCATGTATCCGGGAATGAGTTGTTCCGTTTAGTGCGTAGAGCGTTCGTGCTCTGTTGTATGCTAGTACTGTTGTAATCCGTATGCTGTGTTCCATGTATGTTTTTGTGCTTTTGTTTTTGTGTTGTTTTTACTTGTCTATCTGTCAAGCAGAAATGTTTGACAGGGTTGACATTGTGTTGATAACAAGATTTTAATTAGTAGATCACATACACTAAAATAACCCTGGCTCGTCTTGAGTGTATAATAAAATGCGCGCTGGTGTAGGTATATGTATACCAGGAGTACATATACCAACTAGCATTAAAACACTTTAGTATGATTTGCCTGCTGTGTTTTTCATTGTATGGTTATTGCCTCTATCTATTTGCTAGTTTAGATTTACTGCATACTGCACGCATACCCGGTTCACCCAATAATACATTCGGGCAGTACCCGGGGGAATGCAAAGTCACATATCCCTATCTATCTGTGCATACACCGTGTGCCAGATTTTCAAACCTAGAACCTCGCAGAGGCATTTCCGCCTGGAAATTCCTCGTCTCAAATTCTTTTTTTTTTCGATTTCATTTCCGGAGAAACACTGCCAACTTTGTTTCCTTCGATCCAGCATATCTACCCCGATACAAGTTTCAACTCGATTCTACCTTGACACCTACATTTCGTGGAGCTATCCGCTAAATTTTTCCGTACCCCGTGTGATTCTTGAGCTGGCGCAGCCACCTCACCTGCATCTGGACCCCCACCACCACCGTCACTGCCTTGCGTGGCGCAGGTAGATCGCCACCACCGCTCCACCGCAGCACGCAATTACTCCGCCGGTGCAAAGCAACGGAGAATCAAGCATGGTGGAGGACCACCCAGTGCGCTAGCTTCTCCCGTGTCTCGAGCCACCGCACCCAACCGCGCGTTGTTCCGAGCTCGATCATTCCTGATGAGAATCAGCAGGAGGAGTGACGAGCCGATCAGTGTGCCCAGCAGCGCTGCGAGGAACAACCACAACGCCACCAAGAACACCTCCTCGCCAAAGGAGCTTGGCTCGATCTCGCCCAAACCGAAGAGGTAGTAGAGCGGCATTGTGTTTGTGCGTTGGAGGAGAGCCGCGCTACCTTTTTTATAGCCCAACCCCGGTGTACGGTGAGCGAGGTCCAGGAGAACCGCTCGTCGCTCGATCACCGGCGTCCAGGAGGCGAATCCGCGAGCAGTGCCGACAAGGTGCTGGCCCACGACGTGAGTGCTCGCTGCACCGGCGCCGTGCACGCCGCACACTATGGCTCTAGGGTCCTCATCGCCGTAGGAGCTAGATGTGTGATGCACCAAGCCGCACATGGAGCAGCAGCGTAGGAGAAGCAGCGAGCCAGAGGTAGAAGAAGGAGGCTGCCAGTGGGCCCCGGACCCACGTGTCAGCAGGTGAAACCACTGTTCACTGGGTGCATCTAGCATTTTTCAGGAGTTTGATCTTTAATGCCCCTAGCCGTGGATATATTCAGGTTTGCCATACCCCTCCCCGGGTGTACCAATTATCGGTGCCCCCAACTCATTTGGAATTAACCCCGAGGTTTTTCCCCAGAGTGGTTATCCTTTCTGCTGTGATGTAACCCTAGGAATCTCGAGGACGAGATTCTTTTTAAGGGGGGAAGAGTTGTAACAGCCCCAAAATTGGGTTATTAATTTTTGTGCTGTTATTCCTTCCTGGCACTCATTTTCAAAATCTTTGTCCTGAGTTTGTTGGATGACTCTGATGATTCTAGTCATTTTCAAAATTTCAAAATCTTGCTCATGTCTTTTTCAGTGGGCAAGACCTCATTTGCATCAGCTCAAATCCTCTCAAACCCTAATTCCAAATTTTTGGAATTTGGATAGGTCCTTTGTGCTAACAAAGGAGCCATCATTTTCCTTGCTCTGTTGATCCTCCCAATTGTTCCCAGAGATCCTCCTATCTTTCTGAACCTTGGATATGCAAAAATATTGCTAAGTCCAATGCAATATTTTTGAATTATGATATATTCCTTTTCTTGCCTTTCCGAGGAATAAAATCCAAAGGCATAGCTAGCCATCTCCTAAATTCATGAGAATTGTTGGAGTTGATACTTATGCCTAATCCAAGCTCTGGCAAGTATATTGGCCATAATTAAATAAGGAAAATTGCCTTTTTCTATTTAATGCCAATATTGCATTTCTGCCATTTTCCAAAGGAACTACTATTTTTATAGTAGAGAAAATTCCCACATAAATTTTGGAGCTTTTCCTTGCTATGTAATCACTAGTTCCATCCTAATCTCATGTTCCTCAGTTCAAAATTTTGGCACATGATTCAATGCAAGTTGCTGCATTCTCTGAAATTTTGCAAATGAAGTGCTTTATTCCTACTTCCAATTGAGCTGCAATTTGGCAGGGTGATTAACATGTATAAATAACCTATGGATGCCAAATATGAGATCAATCCATTCATCCTAGCTCCCTGTGCAATTTTTAAAGTTTCTGACCAGAATACAACTTTGTGAATGAAGTACCTTCATAGAGTTTCAAAATGGGATGAAACTTTGCCATCCTCTCCTATATCTCAAATAATTAGCCTCCACCCAAATTCAGTTCATTTCATTGAACTATGTGAGCACAGGAGCAATTCTTGTTTTCTGTCCAAATTTTCAGTTTGTGAAGCAAGTGTATTTTATATTGCTCCATTATGGCTGAAAATATTCCCAGGCCTTCTCCTATCTATATGATCCATCTCCACAAGATTTTGTCTCATTTCATCTAGCCAATTGCCCTGAGGATTTGTCTGAAGTTTTTGGACAGAAAGGATAGCTGTAAAGGAAGTACCATTTTGGTAAGTCCATTTGGTATGAACTTTTTACAGCATCAATGTATGTCCAAATCATCAAGCTTTGCCAAGTTTTAACTCAATCTTTTACTCCTAGTGAGTGCCTCTTCCTCATTTAGTTTCTGGACATATTTTAGTAGTTGTAAAGCAACTATGCTAAATATTTGTCCTAATTACCTCAAAACTCCCAGGATCGTAGTTCTTTCTACCCTAAGCCTCCCAGAAAACCATTTTACCATTTAACCTCTCTGGTTTTATCTCTAGGATGTTTCCAAGTTTGCAACAGCAAACTTGTGCATCTTGGTTTACTCAGCTCAATTTGTCTCTGCCCGTTTCTTTACCATGGTAATACTCCACTCTGGAAGGACTACGCGGTAGACATGAGCTGGCCTCAGTAAAAACTCCAGAGCGCCATGTCAGTGGTGACTACGAGGGCAGCCAGCCAAAACGGTGGTCTAGCCACTGTTCTCGTCGGAAGCGCTGCTCCGACCGTCTCTGGCCTCGCCATTAATTCCCAACAGCTCCCCCTCGACGTCGTCTTCCCTCTGGACCTCTGGCCCCCTTCGTTTTCTTCTCCGGCGAGCCGTGCCAACGCTCGAGCAGTGCGTGCCCGTGAGCTCGTCCTCTTCCTCGCCGGTGTCCGCTTCCTCCTCTTGTCCTCGAGCCTTGCTCGTCTTCGTGAGCCTCTGCGCCACGTCTGCTCCCTCCTCCTCGCCTTCCCACCGCTTCCCATGAGGTTTGGCCGCGCCTGCCGACACTGCGCCCCTCGCCGGCGCACAAACACGCCACATGCCGCGTGCCACCTCCTCGAGCCTTCCCGCGGCTATTTAAGCACGCCCCGAGCATCCTCGCTGTCCACAACCCCCTCCCCGAGCCTCTCCCCGAGCTCAGAGCCTCTCTCTGACCCCATCACCACCGTGGTCGCTGCCTCGGGTCTCTCCCGATTCCGGTGATGTCGTGCTTCCCTCTCCATTCCTCCACCACCACCGCATCCCCCATGCTCCAGTGAGCCGCCCCATAGCCTCGGCTTCCTCTCTCCCTCACCAAAACCCCGTGTTCACCCGGAGACCGAAGCCCTGCTCTGCCGCAAGCCCTGCTGCGGCCGCTGCGAAGCTCTCCGGCAGCAGTAACCCCCACTCCGAGATGCGCCTCTCCGTCCTGCGCATTTCGGTAGGTCGCACGCCGCGAGCGGTGGCCGGAGTCGCCGGCGCTCCTCGTCGGGGCGATCCCCTGCCTCGGCTCATCGCGCCCCCGAGCGGGAGGAAGAAGAAGGCCAGGTGGGCCCCGCCCCGCGTTGACCCTGCCTCTTGGCCCCGCCTGTCAGCCTCTGCGTGCTGACCGGGCCAGCTCGCTGACCTGGCGTAAGTGGAGACGCCCCGCGAGAATGCGCTTTTGTTTCTCGAAAGCGTATTTCATCGCGGCTTTAGAGAGAAAGGCGTTTTCGTTTTCTGAAAACATACTTTCTGTCGCCTGCGGTCACCAATGCGCTTTCCCTTCTCTGAAAACGTATTTTCCTTAGTGCGCTTTTTGTTTTAACCGACAAGGGCCTGTCTGTGAATATTTATTTTAGAGATTAGTCCCTGTCATTCAAACGGCCGTATCTTTGCAACCACAACTCTGATTGAGGTGATTCCAAAGCCCACATCTTCGTTTCATTGAGCCCGTTCCGTTGATATCAATTTCATAATTTTTTCACATAGTGAAAATGACCATTTTGCCCTTGCACGTCAACAGCCCCCTCTGAGAGAGAACTGTTTCTGGCAAATCTTTCCGCGATCGTTTCCCACTTCTTCGCGGAGTATTTGTCGACCCCCAGGCAAGCCAACCTCTTATCATGAGCCCCGAACTTGCATGTTGACTTTGCTTGCACCTTGTGTGTGTAGTTGCAGTTGTTTCATATTGTTTTCGTCTGCAGTTATTCCTTTATGCCTGTCATGCATGCTTGTGTTTTCAGGATATCGTTTGCCATTAGAATGTTGTTATTTATAATGCCATGTCACTACTCTACTTTATTTGCATGCCATCGTTATAAATTGTTATGAGAATTGTAATGCACTATTGATATGCTATTACTTGGTATTGTCATGTTCTTTATGCTATAGTTATGCACTTGAGAATTTCAATATTTGGTTCATGCATTTGTATGTTGCATGCTCATTGTTGCATTCATGTTCATGATGATGGAGAAGGAATTAAAATGACTTAATAATAACAAACCTCCTCCGTCATCGATGGGATCGAGTCATAGTGCCACCAAATTGAACTTTTTCAGTGCAGCCACATTTTCCTTTTTGGGAAGGCCTTAATGCGATCTATAGTCGTTCCTCTCGCCGGTGCCTCCCACTAGGGAAGGTTATGGGCATGCTTACCCTGATCAGGTAGGCGGACATAACCTTGTGTGCCCGTTGTTAGAATTTTTGGTACCGGTCCCCGTGAGGGACGTTTTGGCCACGAGGGTGGTCGTTGTGTCTTTGGTAGACACGGGGCCACCCAGGACTAGCCCAGTTGGGAGTGGGTCGGAGTGGCCGGGAGAGTGTCATGATAGTAGGTCGGTTTCGTCAGAATGCCGTTGGTCCACCCGAATGGGATGACGAGCCCATGGGTTCCGTGGTGTGGGTACAGTGTGCTACCTCTGCAGAGTGTATATAAAGTCTATCGATAGCAACACAGTTCATAGTAGGTCCCACTATCAGGTCTTGGTCGAAATGGAGGATGAACCTGAAATAATTAAGTTGGTAAATAAATATGTGATAACGAGAATATGGTGACTTGGACTATGAGATAGTCGTGAGAAGTCACGACGATGTTTTGATATGATCACGAGACGAGGTCTCTATGAGTGTTGGAGACCAAGTGTTGGTCATGGTTGTGATCGCCGGAAAGATCACCGTTCGGTTGTGAGGCAACCCGTTGGTAAGAGAGTCCGAGGGACTCGGTGCACAAGTTTGGTTGAATTGTATGAGTAATATGTTGCATTTAAAGAACCATGGCAAAACAGAAGATGGTTGCATAAATTTAACATGCTATGTCTGCATTGGATATAATCGGTAGTTTATTTTCAGCATAGTTTCATGATGACATGCCATGCTTTGATTTATATGTTAAATTATGCCATGATTGAGATGATATTCTATGTTTTTCTATTACCATTTTGTAAGCATGTTTGATAGGCCATGTTATTGCCATGTTAGTAGATGCTATGATTTTTGTTCATGCTTAGTTGATCTTTATCATGCCATGTTAGTAATTGATATGAGATAGGTTGTTGCTTACGCTTGGTTCTTGCTTTGTCTTCTGCTTGTTTGGATGCTAGGTATTTGGTTGTCTTGCAAGTACATTCAATGTACTGACCTGGCGTGTCATGCCAGTTTTGTAGGTCGTACCCGAATTGTTCGCTTGATCCTTCGTGCTAGGCCGTAACCTTGCCAGTCCTGTGAGTTATGGAGCCCGCCAGAGTTGATGAGCCGCCAAACCAAGACTTCCGCCGCCTTTTTAATAGACTTCCACTGCCATTCAAATAGTCGTAGGGCTATGCCAGATGATTGTATTCAGCAATGATGTAAGCTTATGCACATGTATTTGATGAATATTCTTGTACCTGGAATGTTGTATTATGGACCTGTCGTGCGTCAGGTGTTATCCTGGGCTAACGTGCGAAGGCTCCCTACTCCATGCGGATCGGGGTGCCACAGCGAGGAGCAAAGGGATGAGGTGGGCTTTCCCCGGCAAGAGCCTTACCGGGGCAGCTTACGTAGCCCCATTAAGAGCCTTGCCGGGGCAACTTGCCCAACACCAGCGGGGCCGCCACCCTTGAGCCTAAGAGTTCCAACACCATCAACGACATTGGAACCAAGGCTCGGGAGGCGCCTGCATGGTGGCATGCAGATCTTTGTGAAGACCAAGAACATACAAGGCTAGATGAGAACCAAAAGACGGAAACCCCTGGCAAGATCCTTGCCGGGAACGCTCACAAGACCCCCTGCAAGACCCTTGCCGGGGACACCTGCGAGACCCCGGCAAGACCCTTGCCAGAGACATCCATGGGGCCGCAGCCAGGCCCACACCTGCCAAGACTCCACCGCTGTTCCAACACAGTAGCCAGCCTGGCAACAATGTAGGCACCTGCGTGGCAACGTGTAGCTTCCAGGCCAACTCAGCAAGCACCTGCGTGGTGGCATGCAGATCTTCGTGAAGACTCTGCCACCGCACCAGGTGAGCAGCCAGCCAGCCAGCGTGGAACTGCATGCCTCGTCAGCCTGGACGCGCGTCGGAGCGAGGCGAAGCGGCAATGGACAGGACGAGCTTCCTTGCCGTCCCTGAGAAAGTGAGAGGGCACGTCGGCAGTATATTAAATGCGTCTGGTCCTACGGTGCCAGGGATAGGCTTGTATACAGTACATACTTTTCACCTCCTGTGTGCCACTGTGGCGACCCCTTTGACTATAAAAGGAGGCCCGAGGCATACTGAGGAAGGATTCAGACTTTTTGGACCCTGCACGCTTTGTAGCTAGTCCAAGAACACCAGATAAACACAAACCAGCAGAAGTAGGGTATTACGCATCACTTGCGGCCCGAACCTGGATAAAATTTCCCCGTGTTGATCTCCCAAACCCGCTCTTTGCATAGCCCCGCACCCTGTCAACCGTAGTAGGGATTCCCCATGATCCCATAGGTGTCGTTTCCCCCGACAAAAAGGCATATCATTAAAATCCATAGGAGCACTTTTACTAGCAACCAATTTCATAAGAGCATCAACTTTTTCACTCAAAGAAGAAATTTCTTCAACCGAATTAACTTTTTTACTAGTAGGAGCCCTCTCGGTATGCCATTGCGAATAATTTGCCATGATACTATCAAGGAATTTGATGGCTTCACCCAAAGTAATTTCCATAAAAGTACCACCCGCGGCGGAATCTAAAAGATTGCGAGAAACAAAATTCAGTCCCGCATAAAAAATTTGTATGATCATCCAAAGATTTAACCCATGATTTGGGGAATTCCTTAGCATCATTTTCATCCTTTCCCAAGATTGTGCAACATGCTCTTGTTCAAGTTGCTTGAAATTCATGATCTGGGTTCTAAGGGAAATATTTTTTGCGGGAGGAAAATACTTAGTGATAAAAGCATCTTTGTACTTATTCCAAGAATCGATACTATTGCGAGGCAAAGAGAGAACCAAATTTTTCCAGAATCACGCAAAGAAAACGGAAGTAATTTCATCTTCACCACATCATTGTCCACATCTTTTTCCTTTTGCATATCGCATAATTCCACGAAGGTATTAAGATGGGACGCGACATCCTCATTAGGAGTACCAAAAAATTGTTCTTTCATAACAAGATTCAGCAAAGCAATATTAATATCACAAGACTCTGCACTAGTGGCGGGAGGAGAAATTGGAGTGCCAATAAAATCATTGTTGTTGGTATTTGAGAAATCACATAACTTGGTGTTCTCTTTAGTCATGATGACCACACAACAAGATTGCACTCAAAAACAGATCCGGCAAGAAAACGGCGAACGGAAAAAGAGAGGCGAATAAAACGGCAGATTTTCGTGAAGTGGGGGAGAGGAAAATGAGAGGCAAATGGCAAATAATGTAAATTGTGAGGAGATGAGATTTGTGATTAGGAACCTGGTATATGTTGAAGATCCTCCCCGGCAACGGCGCCAGAAATTCCTTTTGATGTTGCTTGAAGCTACGTCGGTATTTCCCCAAAGAGGAAGGGATGATGCAGCACAGCGGCGGTAGGTATTTTCCTCAGATATGAAACCAAGGTTATCGAACCAATAGTAGAACACAACAACACAACATAAACAGCCCCTGCACACAAATAACAATCACTCGCAACCTGACGTGTAAAAGGGGTTGTCAATCCCTTTCGGGTAACGGCACCAGAAACGGTGCGCGGAGGGGAGAAAATTGCAATAGATTTAAGAAATAGATCGCAAATAAAATAAAGTGCAGCAAAGTATTTTTGTATTTTTGATTTAGTAGATCTGAAAATAAATGCAAGGAAAAAGTAGATCGCAAAGGCAAATATATGAGAAAGAAGACCCGGGGGCCATAGGTTTCACTAGTGGCTTCTCTCGAGAAAAATAGGAAACAGTGGGTGAACTAGTTACTGTTGGGCAATTGACAGAACTTCAAATACTCATGACGATATCCAGGCAATGATCATTATGTAGGCATCATGTCCAAGATTAGTAGACCGACTCCTTCCTGCATCTACTACTATTACTCCACACATTGACCGCTATCCAACATGCATCTAGTATATTAAGTTCATGGAAAAACGGAGGAATGCAATAAGAACGATGGCATGATGTAGACAAGATCTATCTATGTAGAGATAGACCCCATCGTTTTATCCTTAGTAGCAACGATACATACGTGTCGGCTCCCTTTCTCACTGGGATCAAGCACCATAAGATCAAACCCACTACAAAGCACCTCTTCCCATTGCAAGACAAATAGATCAAGTTGGCCAAATAAAACCCAAATATCGGAGAAGAAATACGAGGCTATAAGAGATCATGCATATAAGAGATCAAAGAAACTCAAATAACTTTCATGGATATAAAAAGATAGATCTGATCATAAACTCAAAGTTCATCGATCCCAGCGAACACATTGCAAAAGAGTTACATCATATGGATCTCCAAGAGACCATTGTATTGAGAATTCAGCGAGAGAGAGGAAGCCATATAGCTACTAACTACAGACCCGAAGGTCTACAAAGAACTACTCACACATCATCGGAGAGGCACCATTGGAGGTGGTGAACCCCATCCGAGATGGTGTCTAGATTGGATCTGCTGGTTCTGGACTCTGCGGCGGCTGGATGAATATTTCGTCGACTCCCCTAGGGTTTCTGGAATATTGGGTTATTTATAGAGCAAAGAGGCGGTCCGGGGGGCACCCGAGGTGGGCACAACCCACCAGCGCGCGCCTGGGCCTGCGCGCCCTGGTGGGTTGTGCCCCCATCGGGGCACCCCCAGGCACAGCCAGGGCCCATTACGTTCCTTCTGGTCCATAAAAAATCTCCGTGGAGTTTCGTTGCATTTGGACTCCATCTAATATTGATTTCCTGCGATGTAAAAAACATGCAGAAAACGGCAACTGGCACTTGGCACTATGTCAATAGGTTAGAACCAAAAAATGATATAAAATGACTATAAAATGATTATATAACATCCAATATTGATAATATAACTGCATGGAACACGATACGTTGGAGACGTATCAGGCCTTAAGTCGCCTCTGAGTCTTGGGCCATTAATGGGCTTGTATGAGCCGCCATCTTCATTGATAAGTCGCCAGTGGTATGACCCGGCCCCTCCCGGGCGGTTCATACCCAGTGGTTCATGCTCCTTTACACATGTATAAAGAATAGAAGTTGGAATATTCTCAACTGGAATGTTAGAGGGATTAACTCAAATGATAGATGGGATGATATCAGGCTGAAAATTGATGAAAGCTCATGTTGTGTTATGACTTTCCAAGAAACTAAGAGAGAACAATTTGACCTGGCACATATTAGGAATTTTTGTCCTAAAAGGTTCAACCAATACAGTTTCATGCCCTCTGCTGGTAATTCAGGTGGTCTGATTACCATCTGGAATGGTAATCTTTTCAAAGGCAGAGAAATATCCAAAGATTATTTTCAGATTACTATGGAGCTCACATCAAAACTGGATAATACTGTTTAATTCATAACTAATGTTTATGGGCCAAACTCTGTGGAGGGCAAAACTGAATTTTCTAACTGGCTTCTCAATGTTAATATCCAACCTATGCAGTTGTGGCTCATTGTTGGATATTTTAATTATATCAGAGGGCCTGGGAATAGGAATAGAGGAGGAGGTGACCACAATGATATGATGCACTTCAACAACATCATTATCAGTCTTGATCTAGTTGAGATCCCACTGAAAGGCAGGCAGTTCACCTGGAGTAATATGCAGGATACTCCTCTTCTGGGAAAGCTTGATTGGATTTTCACAAGTGCTGATTGGACCAGCAAGTTCCCAAATATTCTTGCAACCCCCATGGCCAAACTCTCCTCTGATCATGTCCCCATAAATATTCAGATTGACAGCATGATCCCCAAGTGCCACATATTCAGGTTTGAGGAATTTTGGTTGGACTTTGAAGGTTTTATTGACACTGTTACTAATTATTGGAATAACTGCACTTTCTATGCTGACTCAGCAAAGAACTTGGTGGCTAGGTTTAAATCCATTAGCAAAGGACTGAAGATTTGGAGCAAGCAACTTTCACAGCTCAATAAAACCATTGAAAACTGTTGCTTCTATGTTAAGCTCCTTGATGGTATTGAAGATCAAAGAGATCTCTTTCAACATGAGAAGAACTTCAGGAAGTTATTAATCAAGCACACTAAGAAACTTCTTGAGGCCAAAAGGAAATATTGGAGAATTAGAGTCAATATTAGATGGGCTCAGCTGGGTGATGATAACACCAAAATTTTCCATGCTATTGCCACACATGTTTTCAGAAGTAATTATATTACTTTCCTACTCAATACTGATAACCTGATTGTTAATCATCATGAGCAAAAAGCAGCTATTTTGTGGAACTCATTCAAAAACAGGATTGGCACTGCTGGCACATCCCAGATGAACTTCAACATTGATCACCTATCAAGATCAATAAATCAAGAGGAGTTGGAACAACCTTTCTGTATGAAAGAAGTGGATGATGTCATTAGTTCTATGCCTAATGACAAATCCCTTGGACCTGATGGTTTTAATGGCATTTTCATGAAGAAATGCTGGCATATCATTAAAGAGAGTATCTATAAATTTCTTCAGGATTTCCAATCAGAGAGTGTGGATCTTGCTCCAATTAATACTGCTTATATTGCCCTGATCCCTAAGAAAGAAACCCCTAAAACTCCCAATGATTTCAGGCCCATCTCTTTGGTAAGTATGCCTATCCAAATACTTAAGCTTATTGCAAACAAAGTCCAAAAATGCATCATTCCTGTGATAAGTAAGAATTAATATGGCTTCATCAAAACCAGTAATATTCAGGATTGTCTTGCATGGTCTTTTGAGTACATCCATATGTGCCACAAGTCTAAGAAAGAAATTGTCATTTTCAAAGTAGACTTTGAGAAAGCTTTTGACAAAATCAACTATGGGGCCATTCTTTTCATGCTCAAGCACCTGGGATTTGGAGACAAATGGATTAGATGGATCAATAACATCCTACAGACTTCCTCTGCTTCTGTAATTTTAAATAGTGTACCTGGGAAGAAAATCAATTGTAAATGTGGAGTAAGACAAGGGGACCCTCACTCCCCTCTTTTATTTATTATTGCTGCTGAATTGCCACAGATCCTGATCAACCAAGCTTGGCACAATGGCCACATCAATACTCCCATTGAGCAACCTGTGTCCATGTCATACCCTATTGTCCAATATGCCGATGACACCTTAATTATTATGCCAACTGTGCCTCATCAGATTTCACATGTTATGGAGACTTTAAAGATATTTTCAAATTTCACTGGACTTCAGGTGAATTTCCACAAATCTTCTCTTGTACCCATTAACATCTCTAATGAAAAAGCCACTCAACTTGCTAATATTTTGGGCTGTAAAAAAGAAAGCATGCCTTTCACCTACCTGGGACTGCCAATGGGGTCCACCAGACCAAGAGTTGAGGAGTGCATGCTAATGGTTTCTAGACTAGATAAAAGGTTATCTGGGATTGCAACAATGATGTCATATTCAGGTAGGCTCACCCACCTGAAGGCTATTATCACTGCACTACCTATATTTTCCATGTGTTGTATCAGGGTGCCCTTCACCATCTTGGATCATTTTGAAAAATCTGGCAGAAGTTTTCTTTGGTATGGTAAGTACATCAATAAATTTGGCAAATGCCTTGTTAAGTGGGAACAAGTTTGCTTACCCAAGGATGCTGGTGGTCTTGGTGTTCTAGATCTTAGAGCGCACAACAAAGCATTGTTGACCAAATTCTTGCACAAGTTCTTCAATAAAATGGATATCCCATGGGTGCAACTTATTTGGAGCAAGTACTATGGAAATGGTGAACTACCACACTTCCCAACTAGGCTTGGCTCATTCTGGTGGAGAGATTGCTGCTCTATTCTTGACAAATACAAGAACATCACAACCTGTACAGCTGGTAATGGTGACACCATTTCTTTATGGCATGACAAATGGAATGACAATACAATGAAAGACAGTTTCCCACACCTATACTCCTATGCCATAAACAAAGACATCTCACTCCAGAAGGCTTGCATTGAAAGTGAAAATGACTTCTATAGCATGTTCCACTTACCTATGTCTTTTGTGGTTGTCCAACAAAGCACAGAGCTCATGGCCCTCATTAATGGTGTGATGAGTAACAGTGAACCTGGTATCTGGAAGTTTAAATGGGCCTCTGGACATTACAATGCTAAGAAGGTCTACTTTGAATATTTGGGATGCCCCGAGAAAGCTCCCAAGCCTTTCCAATGGATTTGGAAGTCTGGTTGCCTTCCTAAACAAAAATTCATTTTCTGGCTCCTTCTTCTAGACAGATTAAACACCAGAGATCTTCTCACCAGGAAAAGCTTCTACATTGAGAGCTCCATCTGTGTGTTATGTGATGATGAGCCTAATGAATACATGAAACATCTTTTTTTTCATGTGATTTCAGCCAAAACTTTTGGTTATCAATTGGATTTGAATGGAACACTAATTTGAGCTGCAATGATATGCTTATTGAAGCCAGAAATAGAACTCAGATTCAGCCCTTTAAAGAATGCCTAATTGCTGGTTGTTGGACCATCTGGAAACACAGAAAATAGCATCATTTTTTACAACAAAGAAAGGGATTTGAGCTACTGTATTTCATGTTTCAAGGATCACATTGGCACCATCATGAAAAGAGTCAGACCTAGTTTAAAGGAGGGAATGCAAAGCTGGTTGGATTATTTGTAAACTTTTCTATTTTATGCTACTCTCCTTTGTTGTAATCCATCTTTATAACACCCCCCAATATCAATGAAAATAGAGTTACAGTAGGGTTTTTACCCTACTATGTTTGCTCAAAAAAAAACACCTCCCAAAATGTTTTTATCTCTATGTTTTTCGCTTTGAGCTCTGGCACCTCTACAAATCCCTACTTCCCTCTGCGAAGGGCCTTTCTTTTACTTTATGCAATTTTTATTTTGAATTTGAGTCTCCATCTTCTCTTATAAAAGCACAAACTAGGAGGCACTATGATCATACTTGAGTATTGGGTGTAGTTAATATGCGAGTGTGTTTCATGAATGGATCAATGATTGAGCATGATGGGCTAGGGATAAGTTATTTTAGCGTTGATATTTTGAAAGACATGGTTGCTTGTTGATATGCTTGATTATTTAAATTATCATGTCAAAACTAGACTATTGCTTTGAATCATATAAAAGTCCAAATGTCCATGCTATAAAGAAAAGAATATGATATGACATGTTAGGCAGCATTCCACATCAAAAATTATGTTTTTATCACTTACCTACTCGAGGACGAGTAGGAGTTAAGCTTGGGGATGCTGATACGTCTCCAACGTATCTATACTTTTTGATTGTTCCATGTTGTTATATTATCAATCTTGGATGTTTTATAATCATTTTATATCATTTTTTAGTACTAACCTATTGACATAGTGCCAAGTGTTGCTGCTTTCTGCATGTTTTTTACATCGTAGGAAATCAATACCAAACTGAGTCCAAATGCAACAAAACTTCACGAAGAATTTTTTTGGACTAGAAGACACCTAATGGGCCAAGGTTGCGCCTGGGGTTTGCTCCGACGAGAGCACAACCCACCAGGGCGCACCAGGAGGCCCAGGCGCGCCCTGGTGGGTTGTGCCCACCTCGGGTGCCCCCGGGATGAAAATCAATTCCAGCCGCCGCAGAGTCCAGAACCACCAGATCCAATCTAGACACCATCATGGAGGGGTTCACCACTTCCATTGGTGCCTCTTCAATGATGCGTGAGTAGTTATTTGTAGACCTTCGGGTCTATAGTTAGTAGCTAGATGGCTTCTTGGCCCAGGCTGCCGACCAGGAACCTAACTCTTGATCGAAGAAGAAGCAGAAGAACTCGAAAACAAGCAAGCATAGCTCTCACGTCGGATCATCACATTACCTGTACCTGCAACTGTTGTTGTAATAATCTGTGAGCCACGAGGACTCATCAATCCCATTACCATGGGTATCAAGACTAGCAAAGCTTAATGGGTATGGAATATGTCGTGGAGCCATCGCAGCTAGGTTAGCTTAAAGGGGTTAAATGGGATGAAGCACACGGAGAGTTTATACCGGTTCGGCCCCTCGTGGTGGAGGTAAAGGCTTACTCCATTTTGAGATTGTATTGCTTGGGTTTCGATTACTAGGGAGCGAATACGCTTGACCTAGTTCTTGATCTCTTCTTTCTTGCCCTTAACTCGCCGCCGGGTCACCCCTTTATATACACAGGTTGATGTCCGGCGGCTTACAGAGTCCCGGCCAGCTCATACACAACGTGTCCGGCTCGGTGACTAATTAAGCTTGCCTTACAATACAAGTCACACATATGGCGGTTCATCTCTTGGGCCTTAAGTCGCCTCTGGGTCTTGGGGCGTTAATAGGCTTGCTATGACCCGCCATCTTCATTGATAAGTCGCCAGTGGTATGACCCGGCCCCTCCTGGGCCGTTCATTCCCTGTAGTTATATCCCCAACATTAGGCCCCAGGTTGATTTGAACCTATTCGCATCAATATTCAATACCTGACTTGTCAAAATCTTACATCGCGTGTTTAACGAATTTGCTGTAACCCTCCATGACGTCAGCTCATAGAATTATGTTAACCCGCCATGACATCATTTCACATTAATCTCGCACGAAGCCCAAAACATCTTTAACTGATGCTTATCCTAATGATCATCCCGAAAATCGAGGCGTCCACATAGCCACATGATAATTTCGACCTCCTCAATTCTCGCGCATGCCTTGCAACCATCCTATTATAAATTGGGATGGGGTCTTTATCATTTTCCCCCCTCGTCTCCTCGTCTTCATCTTCTTCCCCGCAATGCCACGCCCGTGATCAAGCTCCGCCGCCGCCGACCTCCGGCCACTGCTCCAACTCAGGCCACTGCATCAACCTGACTGGACCAGAGATCACCCGCGCACCACCGCTGTTCACCCACATCTGTAAGTGCTCATCTCCCCCAGTTCTCAAATCTGTACTAGGGTTTGGGCAGTTCGTCGGTGTTCTTGCCGTTCTTCGTTTTCTTTTGTATCTCAAGCAGCCTTTAATCTGAACACGGTATGAAGCTTGCGTGGTAGCAGTTTAACACTTGTTTTCAACATCAGAATACCTTCCCTCTGTAGAAGATCTCATCGGAGCACACGAACTTTTTCTGCTGCCGTCACCTTAGCACTACTAGGGAAAACCCTAGTAGTAGCGCGGGTTTTGAGGCTATCAGCAGTGCGGGCAGTCGCGCTACCAATAAGGCGCTACAGCTAACTGTTAGTAGTAGCGCAGTCTCTACATGCGCTACTACTATTGACTATATCAGCAGCGCTTTTCTGGAACGCGCTACTATTAGTTAGCTGTAGCGATTTCCTAGCCCCGCGCTACTGCTATATCTTTCATCATTTCCACCCCGTTTCAGCTTCAATAAACTGCAATTTCCAGATACTAGGTACTACTAGATATCAATTTCATAAAGCATTATAGGTACTAGCTAGTATTCCCTCGGTTCCAAATTACTCGTCGTGGTTTTAGTTCAAAATTTGAACTAAAACCACGACGAGTAATTTGGAATGGAGAGAGTACTAGATAACAATTTCATATATACTCAACATGCATCCTCAAGTAGTACTAGGTGATATCGACGACGTTCATCATATGTAGTTATAGATGATATCGACGACGATCATCATATGTAGTTTTACATGACATCGACGACAATCATCATATGCAGTTCTAGATGATATAGCCACACACACATATGTAGTTCTAGATGATGTCGATGATGATCATCATCCTCAAGCCTTGGCGGTGGGTGTTCCTGATAGTAATTAGGATGGCCTGTCCAACACGAAGATTCTTGCCAACGAGGAATCTCTTCCACCCAACCGAGTTTAAGTGTGTGCGACCGTCTGTGTCCATGCGGTAAGTACAGGTGGTGACGGAGCCCCTTGCGGTAAGGCGTAGTCCAGCTAAGCCTTCTTCATCAGGCTCGATACCACAACTCACAGATAGGTTCTTTGGCATTTCTGAATAAGAAAAACATATCAATTAATAAATAGCCTCGCACATACTCTTGCAAATATATTTCTATTAAGTCTAGATTTCTACACTATCAAAATACACAGTACTACGCATTTGTACTAACTAATCATGAATTCTACTAATAAGTATATATGGCTTATCTACACTATTAATAGTTCCTTGGATTCTACACTAATAAGAGCATGTGATCAGACTCTACACTAAAGCATATCATCGACTAGATTCCACAAAGCATATCATCGGATTCACTAAGCATATCATCGAATAATTTGCATTTGTAAGTATAACAATAAAGCATATATATATCATCAAATTACTACAGGCAGTACGTATAACGTACCATTTCATGCCGATCGACCATGGTACTTGTCAGGCGGGTCACGAATGGCATCCCGACAAAGTCATCACGTGGCGGAATTATGTCCCATAGGTTGCACACCTCTTCCTCGCCCAGCCTCATTCTTTGAGCTACGATGGCTTCATGAAGTGGGTTCTCATCATCTTCATCGAGTGGGTCCTCATTATCTTCATCATCTTCGTCATCTTCATCATCTTTGTCATATTCCACCAGGTTGAGATAGATGACAGCCATCTTGGGTCTTTCTGCTCTGAAGGAGAAGCTAATCAACTCACCACCAGTAAGACGCATGTGGGCAAGGAAACGGGCCCATCCATCTCCTCCAATCTGCGACATATTGCGTCCTTTCTCGACCTCCATAGTGTACGGCCCCCCATGATCCTCAAATGTCACAGTGTCTCCTGGCAGCTTGTTGAATTTCAACCTCACATTGCATGGGACGATCCGTGTAAAAAAAGCACAATGACACAATGTAGTAATGCCAACACTAAAAATAAAATAGTTGTTACATTTCATCTAATTTCTTACCGCCGCATGACGAAAACTTAGCTGGAAGTAGATGCCGATCAGCTTGCCAGTTGCAAGGCAGCTGGCGCACCTTGACTTGCACAGTCGACATAGTGGTGGTGGTCGTGGTGCCATTTTCCTAAAGAAATATGAGCAAAGGATTAACAATTCACTTCACAGGAAAGAAAAATAGTAGCATGTGATATTATTGGTTCTTCCACGAGAAGCAATTTTAAGGACAAAGCATTTCGGTGGCACCTATTGCCGAAAAAACTTTTCACAGATATCTACCAAATAAGGGTACCACCTACCAAGACATTTCATCTCATTTGGCCCCTATTGCCTAAGATAATTGATTAAAAAACAAGTGGCAAATTTAACTAAATTGGCACCTACATTTCGCCAAAAAATAACTTATTACAAAAAACAAAAGCATCTACCTATCCATGTACAGAAAAAATAACAATAAAATGGTGCATACTAAATCAACTAAATCAACTAGCTTACTAAATCCACTAGCATACTAAATCAACTAAAGAAAAATGTTCTAAATCAACTAAATCAACTAGCCTACTGAATCAACTAAATCAACTAGCCTACTAAATCAACTAAATCAAAATGTTGTAAATCAACTAGCATACTAAATCAACTAAATCAAAATGTTCTAAATCAACTAGCCTACTAAATAAAAATGTAGCAAGGAGGAGGGGTTGTGGATGCATGAGGGAGGAGGGAGAAGGAGGGGCGACTTGAGGAGGGAGAAGAGAGTAGGACGGAGGAGGAAGATGGAGCGAGGAGGGGCCAGCCGGCGGTGAGTGGAGGGAGGACGGAGGAGGAAGGCGGAACAAGGAGGGGCCGGCCAGCGGCGACTAGAGGGAGGACGGAGGAGGGGGCCGGTACCGAGTCCAACGAGGAGGAGGAGGAGGTGGCGGCGGCGCAGATCGGAGGAGGGGCGACGGGGGAGGATCGGCGTGGGGGTTGAGGGGGAGATCGACTGAGTGTGAGTGTGAGTGGATCGGATAGATCAGAGGGGGGAGATGGAATGGCCTAGCAGTAGCGCGCTATAGCAGAAGGCGCTACTGCTAAACAACCTAGCAGTAGCGCCTTTCACAAAGAGTGCGCTACTGCTATGTGTCAGCATGTAAAATAGACATCAAAAATACATTTATCATCAATGATCTTTTTGTGTACAATCTGATTTGTCAATATGAGTCCTCACCAGTTTAGGAACTAGTGAAGACTCATATTGCGGCCACAAATTCTACACAAAGAGTTCAATGAAGACCAAGTGGTTGTGAAAGTTTGAGAAATAACATATTTAAGGTGGTACAAACTCTTCACGGGCGAGGTGGGACTAATTTTTTTAGTAAACTTAGTAGTAGCGGTTATTGTGTAAATGTGTTACTGCTATGGTCCGTAGCAGTAGCGCTCTTCATATTAGCGCGCTGCTGCTAGAACTAGCCTCACGGCGGCGTCGTGGCAATTATAGCAGTAGCGCGTCTTAGAGAGGGCCCGCTACTGATACAATTATTTCAGCAGCGAATTTTGTGCGTGCGCTACTGCTAGTTAGCAGCAGCGCCTTATTTTAAAGCTCACTGCTGGTAAGATTTTGTGTATAGGCTTTTCCCTAGTAGTGTAGGTTTAAATTGTTCTTCATTTTCTCAGCTGCTGTATATCCAAAATTATAGTTCCAGTCTATGAAACCTGTTTATCCATCACTTAGCCAAACATTTACTGATAGATCAGAAGTATCATAGCTGTCATGGCGGCTTATATAACGTTGTTTAAACCGCCATCATATGCTTCATAAACCTGAATGATCCGACAATACCCTCCAGCTTAATCATGCTTATTTATTCATCTTCATAAATCAGTTCTTCGGTTTGACAATTACTTCATACTCGGAGTTGTAGATCCATAGCCATTAGCCCTTCGCGGCGGTTTAAGCAATGATTTGTAACCCGCCAGATGTCTGCCGGTTTAATAACATCTTGAATCGTCTTGTTTAGGCCATGCACCCCATCATGACTAAGAAAGTTACATCATGCGACTGGGTCCTGTCCATTGTCACAGAAGAAATGCTTCAGGAGTATGTCAAAATTGGCTTCTTACCAGCAAAATACGTCATTCACTGGCGTGTTCCAAAACCAGATGAAGTCATACCTCAGCCGCAGGACGATGAGGTTGTTGTTTTCATTGATCACATGAATCGGGGCTTCTCACCGTCCGGGTCAAAATTCTTCCGTGATGTTCTGCATTTTTTGCAACTTTATTCTCAAGACATCGGACCCAACTCCGTTTCCAATATCTGCAATTTCCAAGAATTCTGTGAAGTATATCTTCAAGAAGAACCCAGTGTTGAACTCTTTAGAGAGTATTTTTATCTGAACCGCCAAAATGAATTCACTGATGGGCCCAGCCAAGAACTTAAAGGGATCTCAATTCAACGACGAAGAGATGCCATTTTTCCTTATGCTCAACTTCCAAGTCATCCCAAGGATTGGAATCAAACCTGGTTCTATTGCAAAGATACTTCCCCTACAGATGAAAACCCCTTGCCAGGCTTTCGCGACCAGCGGCTCAACCCGAAGCACCCTCTCCTCGATCGGCTTACCACTGCTGAACGAGCCAAACTTATGCCTACCTTTTCAAAGGTTAGAGCATTATTGGCCAACGGATTGACCGGGGTTGACCTGGGTCGTTGCTGGGTGGCTTGGAGGATTATAACCTTGAGCCGCCGGTCCGGGTTAATGTGTTCATATACCGGTGATACCAAAGATCCGCTGCATTACAGCTCAACACGTTTGTCTAATAAAGCAATTAATGATATGACCAAAACTCTTCTCAACGGAAGTTTGGAGTGCTGCAGCAAAGTGGGGTTGAATCCCTTCTGCACCCTCAACCTTGCACCGGATGTAAGTCTGTCCGGTTCATGTATTTCACTTTGTTGTTCATATAACTTGCAAATCTCCAACCTTTATTGCAACCTTTGCAGGCTGGATCCGCCTTTTGGAAAAGGAAGTATGATGAAAAAGCCACCAAGAAAGCCAGGGCTATGACCAAAGCCCTGAAGAAGAACAAAAAGAACCCAACTGCCTCTGATATGTTGAACCTAGATGAAGATGATGAGTCAAAGGTAGACCTTGATTCCCTTGGCTCTTTTTCCAACCATCTTATTGACACTAATTGCTATCAGGATGACGCAGAAACCAGCCAGGCGGGTGATGAAGAGGTAACCATTATTTCCTCCGACCTAGAGCCTTTGCCAAGACAAAAAACTCAAAAAGTGATCCGGAAACTAAGGTTTTCTCACCATTTAGCTCACTTGGATCCCGATTTTATTTTGAAGCAACAACAGCATGAGAACCGGCGCAGAACTGGGACCAGTGGAGGTGGAGAGCTTTCCTCCGGTTTACCTAACACACCAGCCCCACGCAAACGCCGGAATGAGGTGCTTCAAAATTCCAACTATATTTATCCCAAGGCAGGTTTTATTCGTCAGCCACTTAATCCTTCTGACTCAAATTATCAGGGGACTTCTCACTCTTCATCTGGTGATTCATCTCAGACTCACCTTCCGGCTTTCAAGACTGCTCCTGGGTACAAAATTTATCTTTGTTATTTCATATCTCTGCACTTATACTGACATTTTCAATCCTCTTGAAGTGGAATAGCAAAGCCTAGCAAAAAGGCTAAAATCGACAAGCCAGTTGAGGATCCCAAGGCGCATGAACCGGAGAAACCAGCACCAGTATCTGAAGCTTCCGTGCAACACCCGGAGGCAAGTACTGAAGACCCGCCACCAGAAAACCCTGGCACTTCTCCGGATTATGTGAATATTAACCCTTTGGTTGCTGACCCGCCAAGCCCAGTCAAACCTTTAGATCCAAATACTGACGAATTACTGATCACCGGCACCTGTTTTCAAGGACCAGGGAATCCCACTGTCCTGGCAAAACACTCTGCCAAGGAAGAATTAATTGAGAAACGCAGAGTCAAATTTGACATGGCCAATTATTCTCATCTGAGCATCAGTGAAGCATTCTTCGGCTATCTCAGCCAAGTGCAAAGCAGCCGCGACTTAGAGATTGACATGGTCAAACACATGCACCAGAAATATGAGGTTTCACCTTCTGCCCTGTCTGGAAGATATATTCCTTTCAGCCCCCCCAAGTCTACTGAATATGATAGGATTGAATATGCTTTAGACTTTTATATAGCCTTATATATATCCAAATCAAAAGTAGTAGCCCCCAAGGGTCGGGTTAAACTTATCAAGTTAAGCCGGGACTGTATATGGTGATGATCAACTTTGGACCTGTAGCCCCCAAGGGCCGGCTTAATTAACATGAATAAGCTGGGACTGATTACTATCACTGAATAATACTTTCACCTTGTCTTCCGCAAAGGCCGAGTTATTTTCATAAGCCCCCAAGTGCCATAACTGAGTCATAAAGGAAACTTTCTGCACCCATTAGCCCCCAAGTGCCAAGTGCTATTGCTTGCAAAGGGCTTGGGACTTTTGCTGATTTTATACTGTGACATAATTATTGATAATTACTCAAAATATCTCTTTTCCAGGTATCCTCAACTCAATTTCAATCTCAATTGGCGGACATAAAAAACCGGCTTGAACTGCAAGAAGCCGAGACCCGGAAAGCTGACTCCAAGTTCAAATTTAGCTTGGATGAAGCAGAAAAACTGAAAACCGGGTTTAACACCGAGAAAGCTGCCTGGGCTAAAGAAAAACTTGCCCTGGTACAGAGAGCTGAAAAAGCTGTAGCCTCTTTGCAAGAGGTCGCCACAGAACTTACCGACTTGCAGCGTCATATCACACAGATGATCTCTACCATTTTTGGTAAGTAAAACTTTAACTTTGTACCGAACTTCCACACTGCACTTTGCAAGCCTCCTAAAGGTTTAACCAAATCGCATTATACAGGCCCCAGAAGCAAAAATCTCGGTCAAGAGGTGCTCATAAAGCTGAAGGCGGTTTACACATTGGTTGAATAATTTTATACTCATGCTCAGCGCACCATAGCCTACATCTCACCAACCAACCAAGCACCATCCCTTCTGAGTGATGTTTTAAGCAAACTTTCTGTTATGCCCGCAAGAATTGAAGAAATCAAAAGGTCAGCTGCAAGAGCCGGGGCCATTACGGCTTTAAGTCGGGCTAAGGCATGGCAGGCAGAATTAGACCCGGCTGAGCTAGCTACTGGCTGCCCCAACTTTAAAGAGGACGGGTCTCCCTTTGACAAGAAGGATTTTTCTGCTTATGTGAAGGGGATACATCCATTGGCGACCCTTATTGCTCAAGAAACAGACCTGTCCAAGTACCAGCCAGCTTATACAACGGAAAACCAGAAAATGCCCACGCCGACTTACAAAATTGTGGACCTTATCCCTCAAATCTGTACGCATACTTTCGCCCCTGAAATTGATCCATCTGAGCTTATCGATGATGAAGCTGAATTTCAAGCCTTGACCAGCATCAATTGGTCATCGCCTAACTTTCAGACGATGGAGGGAGAAGAAGAATGTGACAGCCTTGTTTTTGCCCCCTCTTCTTTTTCTAATTTTGATTTGTCTTTTATTTGAATTTGGGTTTTTGGATCATTTCAGTTGGGCTTAAACACTTGGGCATAACCTTGAGTTCACCCAAGTGGCTCACCTCTCACCAAGCCATCATTTCTTCTCTGGTTAATCCCAAAATAATATTAGGAATATTTTTTCTTAAATGAAAAATATTCATTTCCTCCTCTAAAACCCTAATCAGCAACATGTGCTCCAAAGAAACCCCCATTTTTCTTGCCCACAAAAATCTGAGAAAAATCCCAAATATTCTTGGAACCCTAGGGCTCATCCCTGAGCAAAAATATTGCATCACTTTTTGGAATATTTTTGCTACAGAAAATATTTTCTGTTCTGGTCCGAAAAGCCAGTTTCTACAGCAAGTACCATTTTCCTTGATCCAATGAGGCTGATTTTTCTTGAGCATCATTAACCTCCTAAGAAACGGCTAACCACCAAAAATCAGCCCCAAACACTCTCTGGTTTGACCACAGTCAACTCCACAAGTTTCTGACCAGAAACTTATCAGGAAGAAACCTACTACCACAGTGCACCTGTGATCAACTCAAACCCATGGAGTGACTCAGCTCATCAAGGACTACATGCCAGACACGAATTTATGGCAAGCCGTGGCTCTATGCCAGAGTTCGCGCGGTGACCACGCGTGTGCACGATGCCAACGTGCAAGTCAACGCGCTCTGGATGCCACCGCGCGCTCAGCGCGTGCTCGCTTCCCCGGCTGCCGCACCTTGCCAAACCACGCCACCATCTCCGTCTCGACCCACTTAACTCCGCCCTGGCAGTCGCCGACGCCGGAGCTCGCTGCAGCGAGCACGGGTAGGGCGAGGCCAAGCCAACAGTGCGCCCGTGCCCCTGTGCTCGTCGCGTACCGCGCTCCTGTGCTCGTCGCTGCCCGCCCACAATTCTCGCGTGATCCCCGACGCCTTCTACCCCTCTCACTGACGCCATTCGTCGCCGGGCACCACTCCAGAGAGCTCCGGTGAGCTCTCGATCCCCGCCTCAACCTCGCCTATAAATAGAGCCCTCTCGAGCTCATTTCTCTCCACTCACACACTCACCACACCTCCACAACACCGTAGGAAGCCACAGCCCGGCCGGGCAGGCCTCTGGCCGCCGCCCCCACCCTGAGCTCGCCGGGGATCCCCGTCCTCTGCCCCTCCCTCTCCAGAGCCACTCGAGCTCCACTAACCTCTCCGGCCTGTCCGTGGTGTTCCACTGGTGCGTGCTGGTGCCGTTGGAGCTGCTGGACCGGCCCTGCCTCACCAGAATCGCCAACTCCGATGAGCCCCGCCCGCTGACGCCGTTGGAGATCTCCGTTCCGACCACGTCTGGCCACCCCTAGCCACTCTATGGGTACGGGCAAGTGCACCTCGACCTCCTCTTGCTTCCTATCCTTCTGGATCTGGCCGCCGACCTCTCCTCATCGGAGAAACGTCGGCGCGTCGCCGCCCCGTCTCTATTTCTCTCTCCCCCTCTGACCTGACCACTAGGGCCCGCTGTCAGCCACTCAGGTCGCGCCCGAAGCGATATGAGTGGTGTCACCCCACGGGTTTTATTTAAATTCAATTCTAATTATCCAGAGAACTTCAAACAGCCACAACTCTTTAACCATAAGTCCAAATGAAGTGATTCTTTTTGCATTGTGTTCTTAATGAAAAGATCTAGCAGCTCACCAAAAATGAGATTTTTCTCTGATGTCTAGATTTTCTGGTGATTTCCAGAGTGTTTCTTGATATTTTCTTTCTATGTTTTTAATTATTTTCAAAAGGTGAAGCTTGTCTTGAGGATCACTAGGAGGAGTGTGAATCTCATCTGCACTAAGGCAAGCCACAACAATATTTTCATGGTGCCGTTTCAATATTTGTGATTTTTCCAACTTGAATAATGATTTAGTTCATGCATTTAAATCACTCAATTAAATATTTAACTTTGTTGAATGCTTGATTTGTTTGGTATGTTTAGTTTACAGTAGTTTGAAACTAACTAAGTTAGTTTAAGTCAGTAGAAGTAATATTTGGTTAAGTAGAAATAAAATGACGATGGAAAAAGTTAGTTTAGTTAATATTTTCTTAAGTGGGAAAATGAATTATATTAAGTTAATATCATGGTTAAGTTTGCTGAATAATAATAACTAGAGAAGTGGTATGAGTTGTTGATGATTATGGTTAGTACTTGATGAGGTTGACCCTATTTATTTCCGATGATATGTGATGCATATTGTAAGGTTGCATTTTCATGGCATATCATGACACCGGTTATTTTTACTTTGAGTTAAACCTGATAATAACTCAACTTGAACATATCGTTGATCGGGTCATGGTGCCACTGAATCGAGTTTTTCCCAGTGCAATCACATTTGCCTTTACGGGAAGGCCTTTATTCAGTCTGTTGTCATGCCTCTGGTCGGTGCCTCCAAACGAGGGAAGGTTATGGGTGTGCGTTACCCTAGCCCGGTAAGAAGACATAACCTTGTGTGCCCGTAGTTGTTATGGTACCTTGTCCCCGTTTGGGACCGTTTATGTTTTGCCACGATGGTGGCCGTTTTGCCACAACGGTGGCCGTTGGTGCCTTTGGTAGGCACGGGGCCACCTAGGACTTAGCCCAGTGGAGTAAGTCGGAGTGGCCGAGAGAGTGTCATGGCAATGGAGGGGTTCCTTCGGAATGTCGTTGGTCCACCCAAATGGGAGTGCGAGGCCATGGATTCCGTGGTGTGGGTACAGTGCGCTACCTCTACAGAGTGTATTTAATCTATCGATAGCCGCGTCCTCGGTTACGGACACAACTCAGAAGTAGGTCACACCATGGGTCACAGTTTAAATAATCATGCACACTAATGTTAATAACATGGCACTGTTGGAAAGATGATGGTTGAGAAACCATGTTGATGATGGAGACCAAAGTGTTGGTCTGTTTGTGATCCGTGAAAGATCACCGTTTAGTTACAAGGTAACCCGTTTGGAGACCAAAGTGTTGGTCCGTTTGTGCTTCGAGAAAGCTCACCGTTTGGTTACGAGGTAACCCGTTTGGAGAGACCAAAGTGTTGGTCCGTTTGTGATCCGAGAAAGATCACCGTTTGGTTACGAGGTAACCCGTTTGGTAAGCAAGTCCGAGGGACTTGAGGCACGAGACCTTGTTCACTGCATCCCTAGTATAATTTTGCATTGATGATAATTTGGTTAATATCATGATATTGTTTGACATTATGTTCTTGTTGTGAGCTTGAAAGTACATTCAATGTACTGACCTGGCGTGTCATGCCAGATTTCAGGAAAGTCTCATTGGATCGGAGTGCTTTCTGAGTCTAGATCGTGTCCACATCGGTGTCCCTGTGCTATGGAGTCCCGCTTCATCGTCGTTCCGCTGCCGCGTAGTTGTCATGATCGAGGCCCCTTTATGTTCACTAAATAATGTACATATTGTGCAGCCGCACCGTGTGTGTCGCTTGGCCTCGCAACTTGATGTAATGTCGAACTATGTTCCGCTAGTATTAATAAAGCGGTTGTTTTCTGTACCAAGATGTTGTGTGTTGCCAGAAGACATGATCTCTGGGCTCGCAATGCAAGGTAAACCGGTTGCTCTGAGCCGCGGTGCCACAAAGAACCGGCGCGGCTGATCCGGAAAGCTCGAATCGCCAAGACCAGGAGAATTGATCCGTTGGACGGCTCATAATCCGCATCATCAGACATGGCCTAAAAACACTTTAACCATGTGGGCTTATAGAGCTATGTAATAGTCTAGTTAAACAATGATCTGCCATGCCATCATGCAAGTTTTTTTTGCATAATCCTGCCGATCCGTTATTTGAAAATCAGCCACTTATGCATATAATATCATCAATTTTGCAGACCATGCTTTATCAGTTTTTCCTGCACATAAGCAGATAACAAGTGCCCCGGCGATTTACCCCAGGGCGGGTCACAATACCCCATATAAAAACCACTGATGACTAAATAGTCCATAACCAAGGCCGGTCTAGCAAAACCTCATATGATCATAACAAAAATAAATATCATACATGTGATATTTGTTCACACTGTCGGCTTATCATACCTTGTGCAGTAAGGGTAACAGCCCAAAGACAGAGCACAACGCCCTGTTCAATTTATTCATACCGCCGGCTTATCACGCCATATGTGGCAAGGGGCAACATCCCAAAGCTTAGAGCACAGCACTCCAAGCACATAATCATCATACACTGGCGACTTAAAGTCCAAAACCAGGCCGGGTTAATAAAACTCCGGATAGATTCATATATGAACCGTAAGGCAAACATGGTCTTTATAAGTTTTCAACCATGTATCAACACGGCACAAAAAATCAACCTCACAAAATATTCAAATCAAATATTAACCAGAAAAAACAGAAAACAAGGCATTCATAGGCTGCCAAGCCTGCATGTCAAGCGTTATTCAAGGGCCACGCAGCCGCTGAGTTAAACCTTAATTCAAACCCGTAAGCCGGACATCACATGACCAATCGCTGTTTTAACTTTGACAAATTCAGGGTCTTTTAGAAGATTGATTGTCAAGAGTGCGGCGAGTCATTCCAGGATTACCTGGTCGGAGTGGCAGGCAAACAAAGGCAGGATAACCCGGAATTTTTGGTGAATACACATGGCGCCAAACCTATTACAAGGGTCAAGAAAGCTCTGTTCATTAACAAAGAGCCACCAAGTAATATTTCATTCCAGGCGTATAAGCTGGATCAACAGGGTAGTCATAGCTATGCTCAATGAGCAGGAATCTCCCAAGTATTTTGTAATCATGGCGTACAAGCCGTGTCAAGAGGGTAATCATAGCTATGCTCAATAAGTAGGAAGCCCCCAAGTGACCGTATGAAGTGACAATAAAGACTCATATTCTTAGAAATGAAACGACAGAGGCCTTGAATCAGGGATGCCGGCTTTATTATATTCATCATAATATATACATTGACAAAGTATGTACATCACAAGAGCCGGTGGCTTGGGTGTAATAAGGCTGAAGATGAGCAATATTCCACAGCCGGCGGGTCTCCTCCTCCGACGTGCGTGAGTCCTTGTGGTCTCGAACATCGATAAGGTAGTATGATCCGTTGTTCAGATTTTTGCTGACCACAAAGGGCCCTTCCCAAGGTGGGGATAACTTATGCATGTCAGCTTGATCCTGGATGAGTGGAGCACCAAATCTCCTTCTTGAAAGGTCCTGGTTTTGACCCGGCGGCTATGATAACGATGCAGATCTTGCTGGTAAATCGCCGAACGAGCCGCCGCTTGGTCACGCTCCTCATCCAACATGTCAAGAGC
The DNA here is from genome assembly GCF_018294505.1 of Triticum aestivum. Classification (NCBI taxonomy): domain Eukaryota; kingdom Viridiplantae; phylum Streptophyta; class Magnoliopsida; order Poales; family Poaceae; genus Triticum; species Triticum aestivum. Next base: position 208,659,795 of record NC_057802.1, on the reverse strand, counting down.
ATCCTGATGTGCTTTTTCATTATCATCTTCAACATAAGCCGCCACACGGGGCGAGTCGTGACGGATGTCACTAGGGAGAACCGCTTGTGCTCCGTAAACCATGAAGAAAGGCGTGTAACCCGTAGATCTATTGGGGTAGTATTGATACTCCATAACACCAAGGGCAATTCCTCCACCCAACAACCCGGCGTCCTCTGCAAAGGGACCATAAGCCGGGGCTTGATGCCTCTCAAAATTTCTTGATTGGCTCTTTCAGCTTGGCCATTGGACTGGGGGTGAGCCACTGATGATACATCAAGACGAATATGCTCTCGTTGACATAACTCTTACATAGCACCCTTGGAAAGATTAGTGCCATTATCAGTTATAATGCTGTGGGGATAACCAAAATGGAATATCACCTTTTTGATGAATTGAACCGCTGTCACCGCGTCACACTTACTGACCGGCTCTGCCTCAACCCACTTTGTGAATTTGTCAACCGCCACCAAAAGGTGGGTCTTTTTATCCTTGGATCTTTTGAAAGGTTCAACCATATCAAGCCCCCAGACTACAAACGGCCAAGTAATTGGAATCATCATCAATTCTTGAGCCGGCACATGAGCTCGTCTTGAAAATTCCTGACAACCATCACATTTACTAACCAAATCCTCTGCATCAGCATGAGCCGTCAGCCAATTAAATCCATGACAGAAAGCCTTGGCTACGAGGGAATTAGAGCGGGCATGATGACCCCAATCTCCTTCATGAATCTCTCGTAGAATCTCACAGCCTTCCTCAGGAGAAACACAACGTTGAAACACCCCTATGACATTGCAGCGGTGCAACTCTCCATTGACAATAGTCATTGACTTAGACCACCGGGTTATCTGCCTAGCCAAAGTTTCATCCTCATGTAACTCGCCCCGGGTCATATAAGCCAAGTATGGAACTGTCCAATCAGGAATAGCATGAAGAGCCGCCACCAACTGCGCCTCCCGGTCAGGAATAGCAGGATCTTCCTCTGTAGGCAATTTGGCTCAAGGATTATGCAGAATATCAAGGAAAATATTAGGTGGTAGCAGCTTATGCTGGGATCCTAGCCGGCTCAAAGCATCAGCCGCCTCATATTTTCTGCAATCAATATGTTCCACTTGATAACCTTTGAAATGACCAGCAATGGTATCGAGCTCTCGGTGGTAAGCCGCCATGAGTGGATCCTTAGAATCCCAAGTGCCTAAAAGTTGCTGAGCCACCAAATCTGACTCGCCAAAGCACCTCACCCGTCTTAGATTCATCTCTTTAGCCATCCGAAGACCATGGAGCAAGGCCTCATACTCAGCTGCATTGTTAGTACAAGGGAACGTCAAACTTAAAACATAACAGAATTTATCACCTCGTGGGGAAGTCAAAATAACTCCAGCCCCCGAGCCTTCCAACTGCCTGGATCCATCAAAGTGAATACTCCAATATGTGCTATCCGGCTTCTCCTTAGGCATCTGCAGCTCTGTCCAATCATTGATGAAATCCACAAGTGCTTGAGACTTGATGGCTGTGCGAGGCATATATTTCAAACCATGGGGTCCAAGCTCAATGGCCCACTTGGCTACCCGACCTGTGGCCTCTCTGTTTTGAATAATATCCCCTAACGGAGCAGAGTTAACCATGGTGATGGGATGACTAAGGAAATATTGGTTGAGCTTTCTACTAGCCATGAACACCCCATATACCAGCTTCTGCCAATGCGGATACCTCTGCTTGGATTCAATGAGCACCTCACTGTTATAATAAACCGGCCGCTGAACCGGATACTCCTTGCCTGATTCCTTTCTTTCCACAACAATCGCCATGCTGACAGCCCGGCTATTAGCAGCCACATATAACAACAAGGGCTCCTTATCAATGGGAGCAGCAAGGATCGGCGGCTCAGCTAACTGTTTCCTCAAGGCTTCAAATGCCTGATCTGCAGCATCACTCCAAACAAAGTGATCTGTTTTCTTCATCATCTAGTATAAAGGGATGGCCTTTTCACCCAACCAGCTTAAAGCTGCAATACGACCCGCCAGGCGTTGAACATCATTAATACATGCCGGCTTAGCCAAGGAAGTGATAGCCCTGATTTTCTCCCGGTTAGCTTCAATGCCCCGTTCAGAAAACAGAAAACCCAAGAGTTTGTCTGCTGGTACACCAAAGACACACTTGGCTGGGTTAAGCATCATCTTGTAGATCCGGAGATTCTCAAAGGTCCCTTTTAAATCATCTATCAAAGTTTCTTTCTTCCTAGATTTCACCACAATATCATCCACATAAGCATGAACATAGCATCCCAATCTCACCATGAAGGCAATTTGAAACACACCGCTGGTAAGTCGCCTGGGCACTCTTGAGCCCAAAAGGCATAGACACATAGCAGAGGGCCCCAAAGGGAGTGATGAAGGATGTCTTCTCCTGGTCCTTAACTACCATCTTGATCTGATGATACCCAGAATAAGCATCCAAAAAACTCAAACGCTCACAACCCGCCTGTAGCATCAATAATCTGATCAATACATGGAAGAGCAAAAGGATCAGTCGGGCAGGCTTTATTAAGGTCTGTGTAATCCACACACATGCGCCAAGTACGTACCATTCTTCTTAAGCACCAGCACCGGGTTGGCCAACCATTAAGGATGAAAAACTTCAACAATGAACCCAGCTGCCAAGAGCCAGGCCACTTCTTCACCAATGGCCTTATGCCTCTCTTCATTGAAGCGACAAAGGAATTGCTTGACCGGTTTAAACTTTGGGTCAATATTGAGAGTGTGCTCAGCGAGTTCCCTCGGTACACCTAGCATGTCTGAAGGCTTCCATGCCAAGATGTCCCGGTTCTCACGGATGAACTCGATGAGCGCTCTTTCCTATTTCGGATCCAGATTAGCACTGATACTGAACTACTTCGATGAATCGCCAGGAACAAAATCAACCAACTTAGTGTCATCTACCGACTTAAACTTCAACAGAGGGTCATGCTCTGTGGTTGGCTTCTTCAAAGGTGTCATATCTGCCGGGTCAACATTATGTTTGTAAAACTTCAACTCTTCTGTTGCACAACCAGACTCAGCATAAGCAGCATCGCCCTCTTCACATTCCAAGGCTATCTTCCGGTTCCCATGCACTGTGATAGTAACTTTGTAACCCGGCATCATAAGCTGCAGATAAACATAACAAGGTCTTGCCATGAACTTAGCATCAGTCGGACGCCCAAACAAAGCATGATAAGGGCTCTTAATTTTGACCACCTCAAAGGTCAATGTCTCAACTCTGGAATCATGATCATCACCAAAAGCCACTTCCAGAGCTATCTTACCCACTGGATATGCCGACTTACCAGGCACCACACCATGAAAAACAGTGTTAGACGGCTTAAGATCCTTGTCAGTCAAACTCATACGATGAAAAGTTTCGTTGTAAAGGATATTGACGCTCCTGCCTCCATCCATGAGCACCTTAGTGAACCTATAACCTCCAACCTGAGGTGCTACCACTAAAGCCAAGTGACCCAGATTGTCAACCCAGGGCGGGTGATCCTCACGGCTCCAAAGAATAGGATGTTCAGACCATCGCAAATAACGTGGAATCGCTAGCTCAACTATGTTTACCGCCCTTTTATGAATCTTCTGGTCTCGTTTACATAGACTCGTGGTGAACACATGATACTATCGACTATTCAGCTGCTTCGAATTACTCTGATAACCGGACTGTTGTTGCTGATTCCCTTGTCCGGACTGCTGATTGAAACCACCTTGATTGCCTTGGCCCTGGAAACCAGAGTTTGAACCGCCACCACCAAAGCCAGGTCCGTGTGAGCTGGATCCTGAACCGCCATTCGGGCCATGATTGTTCTGGAAAAAATTGGAATTCCTATACTCCCTCATGATGAAGCAATCCTTCCACAGATGAGTGGCCGGCTTCTCGTGCGTACCATGCTTCAGACAGGGCTGATTCATCACAGCCTCAAGGTTAAATTTTGGCCCTCCAAGCCGGGGCAGCTTTCCCTTGCGACGCTGATTATTATTCTGCGTATTGGTGTTAGCCACAAAGTCTAAATTGCCATCAGCCTTGTGCTTACCATTGCCTCTTTGACCTGCCGTGCTATGCTGCTGCCCCTTCGTATTGCCGCTCTTCTTCCCCTTACCAGCTTTCTCTTCATCAGACTCAGGGTCTTTAGTACTATCAGCGTCGGCATGCTTGACGAGAGCCGCCATGAGCTCCCCCATGTCATTGAAGTGACATTTAAGCCGCCCCAGTTTCTGCTTAAGAGGGATCAAATGGCAATTCTTCTCCAACATCAGGACTGCTGAGCTGGCATTGATACTATCCGATGAGTGTATAATAGCTGAGATCCGGCGCACCCAATTAGTTGTTGACTCGCCCTCACCTTGGACACAAGAATCCAAATCCAGGATCGACATAGGATGTTTGCACGTGTCTTTAAAGTTTTGGATGAAACGAGTTTTCAACTCCGCCCATGATCTAATGGAGTTAGTGGGAAGCCCTTTCAACCAAGTACGAGCCGGTCCATCCAACATCATGGTGAAATATTTAGCACATGCAGCATCACTAACATCCAGCATCTCCATGGCCATCTCATAGCTCTCAATCCAAGCCTCAGGGGACTGATCCGCCGTATAATTAGGCACCTTACGAGGACCCTTGAAATCCTTAGGTAAGCGCTCATTACGAAGAGCCGGCACTAAACATGGCACACCCAAGGTTCTAGAGGTCACTCCTGCCTCCACCGACGCTGATGGATAAACCAAAGATTGCTGTTGAGCCACCAGCTAGGCCGCCAGCTCAGCCTCCCGATGCGCTCTGCCCTGATCCACCAAGGTCTGAGCATCAACACCACCGCGTGCCGGGTCATGCCCACGAGGTTGGTTACGGCGCTGTTGACTGCTTGAAATTGTGGGCGAGTCAATGTGCCTGCTATAACTCCAGCTTGGTCGAGGGGTTGAGTGAATCCTTTCACGATAGTACGAATAAGCCGCCTGTTGATCCAGTGATGTCTGAAGAAGTTCTCTGGCCCTCCATGTCTCTATCGCAGTCGAAGACTCGCCTTCAACTGGGAGAGCCGCCAATCGTGTCGCCGCAGCAATCATATTATCCAAAGGGTTAGAATAATGACCCAGCGGCGTCGGAACGTGCTGAGGCGGGGTAATATTCAAATGAGGCGAATCCATTGTACGCGGCTGAACCGGTGCTCCAGTCACGGGCGCCTCAACCTCCCGGTTCACCACCGGCGGGTCACTGGTCCCTCCTCTAGGCGTGTTGAAGAGCTTTCTCACATAATAAACTGGGGGTAAACGACTCTGGTGCCTCCTTCTCATGATTTCAATTGAAGCGTTTTGGTACAAGGTGAGCCGGAAAGAGTCTGCCTGAATCCGTTGTGCCTAAGCATTCAAAGCGGCTCGCTCCATGGACATCCCAACGTTCTTAGCTACCAGTTCCTCCTTAGCTTGAGCTATCTCATCTCGTAGCTTCGCAACATCCACCTTATGTTGTTCTTGAGTATCTAGGGTTATCTCCATCCCCATCAAAGTCGCCAAAGCCTCCAACAACTCTGTCAAAACCTGAGCCGGCTGGCGCACAGAGCCGCTAGCACCAGCCGCCGCCGCAGCTGTTGAGATAGAGGTCATAGCCGCGGCGGTTGTTGAACCGAGCGCCGACTGTCTACCAGCCATGAAGATCGCCACCCTATTCGGCGGCTCATACGGGTCCAGAATACTGTCGCCATCGGAATAGCCCCCAAGTCGACCGTCCTGCAGTTGATACATTGAATTGGTTTCACCAGTTGATGATTCACCATCAGAGTAGATGGTTGTCTCACCACCAGGCACAGATCCTTCCTCAAATTCCGCCCCATGGATGAAACCAACAAAGGCATGTTTCACCGCGGCTTGAACCTTGGCGGGTCATGCACGTTGAGCTGTCTCGACGATGTCGGTGCAGATGTCTGGCTCAGGGCCTGATTCGCCGATCTTGCCGATGAAGACGTGGATTCCGCCGAAGGGGACCCGGTACCCATACTCGATTGAGCCAGCCTTGGGTCCCCAGCCTGCTTCGTCGATGTAGAGCTTGCCGCACGACTCTTGATCATCCGGCCCACAGCGTATCCCTTGATCCCTGCGAAGCTGCCCTTCAAGAACTCGAAACCACCGTTCGTTGGCCCCATGGTGGGCGCCAACTGTCGTAGAGCCATCGCAACTAGGTTAGCTTAAAGGGGTTAAACGGGACAAAGGACAAGGAGAGTTTATACTGGTTCGGCCCCTCGCTGTGGAGGTAAAGGCTTACTCCAGTTTGGGATTGTATTGCTTGGGTTTCGATTACCAGGGAGCGAATACGCTTGACCTAGTTCTCGATCTCTTCTTTCTTGCCCTTAACTCGCTGCCGGGCCACCCCTTTATATACACAGGTTGATGCCCGACGGCTTACAGAGTCCCGGCCGGCTCATACACAACGTGTCCGGCTCGGTGACTAATTAAGCTTGCCTTACAATACAAGTCACACATATGGCGGTTCATCCTCTTAGGCCTTAAGTCACCTCCGGGTCTTGGGCGTCAATAGGCTTGCTATGACCCGCCATCCTCATCGATAAGTCGCCAGTGGTATGACCCGGACCCTCCTGGGCGGTTCATACGCAGAGTCCACCAACTGATGGTGTCGGGTGCGAATGCAGGGGTCCGCCGGCTGATGCTGTTGCTGACAGCCAGCTGCGGGCTACAGCCGGCGCGGATTACTTCCAATGGGGGCGCGCCAGCTCACTCAGTGGGTGTAGCCTCAAAGCCTCCGAGTTAGGAGGGGGGTTACCCACAGAAATGATCATGCAAAGACAAAGTTAGTCCGCACGGATATATCAAATGTTTTCTTTTAGCATTGCAAGTTTTATGCGGAGGGTGCCGACTCAATTTCGTCTAAGCTCCCTTCAATCTTTTTCATGTCCCCTCTGCTCTTTGGCTTGTGCTCTCGCTAACCGGACAGCCGCTCTGCGGTCTGTGACTGAGAGTGGGCCACGGACCGGAGTGTACAGTACTCAGACTCTGGGGGCAGATCCAACCGAGCAGATACTCATAAAGCAAACGGCCGGGTCGCCCGAACCGTTTTTCTTCCCGGACGTTTTTCGCGTGGGTGGCCTCCAGCGTTTGCTCTTGCTAGCGGGACAGCCGCTCCACGGTCAGTGGCTAAGAGTGGGCCTTCGGTACCATGCACGCTACTAAGCCGTCTGTGGGAACGAACGTCTCAAGCCAAGCGGCCAGCCTCCGGGCTAACTCTGGCTGGCGCCGGGGCAAACAGTGGTGCAACTGTAATAAAATGTGAAGATAGCCCCCCGAGCATCGCTCGAGGTTATCCATGTTTGCGTGATTCAAAAATATGTGGGTGAGGGGCTCACATTGCTTTTAGCGCAGTCGAGGCGGAGTTTGCCGAAGACAGCCAGCGCGGCTCGGTGCTCGCGGAGCTCGTCGGCGCACCCGCTGGGTGTAGCCCTCGAGCCTCCAGGCGCTTGAGGAGGGACCAGTCGGTCGGGCTTGACCGGCCAGGTGGCGAGCGGGACATGGCCGAGCCGGCTTGGCATAGCCGGCCAGGCGGCGAGGCGTCTGGCAGCACCCTTTTCTTCTTTTTTCTCTTCTGCCGGCTGTTAGCGGCCGGAAAAACTTTTTTCTATCTTTCCAGCCGTCTTGGGCACTTCTCTTTTTTTTCTTAGCACCCGGCCACTTTTCTGTTTGGGCAGCCGACAGTACTTTTCCACCGGCCCCATTTCTTTTTTTTTCTAGCAGCCGGCCCGCAAACTTTTCTCCAGTCGGCTAGCAGGCAGTCGGCCTTCTTTTCTTCTTGTCTTGTTTGTCTCAGCCGGCCCCTTTACGCACGGGCAGCCGGCCATAGCTGCCGATGCCGAGCTACGGGCGGCGGGCGGAGCATGCGGCCGGGGGGCAGCCGTGGTGGCGCGAGGCGGAGCAGGCGGCCGGGGCGGCAGCCGGCGCGGCGCGAGGCTGCCGGGAGCTGGGACGGTGCAGCGGAGCGGAGGGCCAGCGCGGCAGGCGGCGCGCGCACACGCGGGGCGGAGGGCCAACGTGGCGGGCGGCTACAAGCCGGACGGCTGCGTGCGCACGCGTGCTCGTTGAGCAGAGCAGAGGCGAGCCCAGGCGGCTACGTGCGGAGCAGCAGAACCACGAGGCAAGGCGAGGTGGTATTTGGAGCGCGGCGGCGGGGAAGAAACGGTATTGTCTGAGTACTGTACACATCGTGTACAGGGCATGTCTGACTTGCGTCTGGGAGACGTATGACCAGAGTCTGGTTAGTGTATGGCTATTGTTTGACCATTGTATAACTTCCATCTAGCTAGTTTGTATAGATGATATATGCAGGAGCGAACGCGTGTTCCGGCCGGAGCAAGGCGCATCGCGGAGGCGAGCGGACGCGAGCGGCGCGTGGATGGAGCGCCCGACCGAAGCGAAGCAGCGCGGCGCACACGGACGGACGGCCGGCATCGCAACGGTGTTGAGGAAGAGGGCGAGGCCGACGACGAGGGCACGCCGTCCCGCGCGGTTGCTCCGCGGGCGGGTCGATGTCGAGCTCCCGAGTGCTACCGGAGAGACGGCGCGACGCCGCGGCGGTGAAGACGAAGATGGTCCCGCCCAGACTGCGATTCCAGCAACAGCTTGCCCCACGGTGGGCACCAACTGTCGTGGTATTCTCACGGGGGGTTGCAAGACGATAGATGCCATAGGGTGGCTTGAGGTGAGGGCAAGACTGCCGCTGGAATATCTGGGGACGAGTATGCGAGTATCACGCGGTAGTTTACCCAGGTTCGGGGCTCTCCGGAGAGATAATACCCCTACTCATGCATGTCTGGATATATATGTAGAGTGTACATCTGGCAGTAGAAAGTTCTCCTGGAGTTGTATCTGAGATCAGTGACATGGGCACCTAGTCTCGTATATGCATATGAGCACAAGTGTGTGCGTGGCCACATGTGCTTGAGCATGCATGCATGAGTGTGTGTCCAGGGAGCCATTCTGGCCTGCCTGGATGGATGGATGTATGCTACTATATATAGTGTGAGCTAGCTTACTTCCTAAGCTAGGTATTGGCATGGGGGCAAGTGGGCATGGGGCTCCAAGCCCATGAGAGTATGTGTACGTGATGTGCATGCCACCTTGTCCCTGGTGCACTTTATAAAACAGTGCCCAAGGACGAGTACACTATAGGTGATGTCGCCACTACTATTCATCAATAGTACACCGCTGCGGCGTATGGCCGTCTTGTCCACGTGTGTGATGGGACGTAGTAGTTAACCTCAGCCAGCCGGCTGGCTGGGGCAGACGGCTGCCGGCCGAAGGAGCAGTCGGCCCGGGCGGGCAGGCACCCCGTCCGACTACCGTCTGGAGTGGACGGGTTGCGAGCATTCGGACTAAAGGGCTTCGCTAGCCCGGATGTCTTTAAATATTGTCTCGCCGTCTTCGGGGTACTCGTGGTCAATTATCCCGACAAGTTGAATAGCTTCAATTCAACATTTATCCAAAACAGTACCAATACAAGTAGCACAACATCTCAAAGCACATTGCAGCATCATGTGGATGAAAGTCAGTACTGACCTTTCTTGACCAAGATTTCAAACAACTCGCATGGAGGATTTGAAACAAATCCCAACACATATATGAAAATACAATCTCCTTTTGTGCAGTTCCACCAAAATTAAGTAAAGTCCCCTGTGTAACATTCAAGTTGAACTGCACAAAACACTATTAAAACAAAAGTGTTTCGCATAGCGAAGCAAGATGTCGCAATAGCAACAAGTTGAATAGATATCCCTATTCTAACAAACGCAAAAATGGAATCAATTACTGGCCAATAAAGGAGGATGAAACATGCGGCCGCAAAAATGGTAATCCCGCCAATCCCTAACAAGTGTTGCAGTTTTGAACTAAAATTCGGTAGTTAATTCTGAGAGTGGCATTGCTTAATTTTACCAGCGGCATTAGATAAACAAAAAGCATAAACAGTTCCAGGGGAGAGTTGGCGCAACAACACCATGTGCTTCCATCTACTTATAAAGGGGGTGATGCAGAGTGTTGTAACAAAGCAACAAGCATCATGTCTGGGTTGGTCCCATTTTTGTTCACTACTTAATGGGAAAATACAGCAATACAATAGCTTCAATTCAACATTTATTTAAAACAGTACCAATACATGTATCATAGCATCTCAAAGCACACTGCACAATCATGTGGATGAAGGCCTATACTGACCTTTCATGTGATGAACAAGATCAAATACGAATCTACCAACACGAATAGGAAATCCAATCTCGTTTTATGTAGTTGCACTGAAATCAAGCAAAGTTGCCGGTGTGACATTTAAGTTCGCTATAGCAACAAGTTTAACAGATATCCCTGTTTTAACAGAGGCAAAAAAGGAAACATTTACTGGCCAATAAAGGAGGATGAAACAAATGGCGACAAAAAAACAAGCATCTAACTTATCTTGATGGAAAACAAAGTAGGACAGTAGCATTCCTAAAATGGTCACATTGATTCATATTAACAAAGACATTCTCTTAAAAAAACATTCGTTAAAACCGTAATTTACTTTTAACAGTGGCATTGCTTCAATTTTCCAGCGGCATTCTTACATTAACAACAGCAAAATAGTTTTATGGGACATGCCAGCACCATGTGCGTCCACACGTATAAATGGGTGATGCATAGTATGTTGCCAAGAAGCATATCTGCGTTGGCCCCATATTTGTTCTCTTTGAACCTTTTTCCTATGCGAGGGCAGCAAATCAAGTCCTGCACAAACTACTCGACCCCCCCCCCCCAGTTTCTTTCCTTTTTCAACAAAGAGATCGGTTCCTTATAGATGTGTGTAATGGGTTACCCCCTTTTTCCCTTTTCGACCAACAAAGTGGCTGGATAGCCAATCTATACTACTTTCCCTCCCTCCTTTCCTCATTGAACCACGTCCCAGATTCATCCTCCACCCCACCGCACCCTTCTTTCCTCTTTGAACCAAGACCTAGATTCGACTACAGAATCGATAAAGATCCGCATGTAGCTAGAGCAATGATGGGAGGCCAGATCTGCCCACACTACGTACGGCAGCGAGGAAGAAGAGGTCGGTGGCCCTCCCGCACAAGAGCTCGGTGAAAGAGAATAGTGCAGCCGGCAGTGGATTGCCTCCCTCGCCGAAGGCGATACTGTGAATGCTGCACCTCCTCCCCTTCCCAGTGCAACGGGATCCGGACGCCTCCTTCACCAGCTTTGAGGGGAGAGAGAGAGACATAGGCCAACACAGTCTTGTTTAGATCTGGTGAAGAGGGTGAGAGACTGTGAATATAGCAAACCCTAGAAAAGGAACGCTGAGCCTCCAGCATGTATATATATGTAGTGCAGCGAGAGTGTGGAGAGTGCAAACCCTAGCGAACAAGCACTGAGGCTCCAGCTTATATAGTACTACATATATAGTACAAACTGAGCTCCGGTGCCTTAACTGCACCTGCCTTTAGCTGTATGATAGGTGGGCCAGCCACATGTTGGGCCCACCTGTCATACAACCAAAGGCAGGTGCACTAAGTCAATGAAGTTGCGTCCATATATTACTCGTGTATACTACTAATATATAGTGGAGTGGTTTTCTTATTCTCTCCATAACAATCGTTTTAAATCGTGTAAGTACGAAATGAAACTCTTTATTGAACGTACTAGTGAAGAAAACTACTACTTTCGATGAACTAACGATCCACGCATCCTGGTCGCACTTCCTGTCCTTCGCGTGCGGTACACTACCCTCCCTTAAGTGAACAACCACACATGCGCCAAATTATCGGAAACGTGTGAGAGTGTGTACAAATAAAGAATTTTAATTTCAATTATCGGAAAGGTTTGAGAGTATGTACAGTTTGCCCTTTCTCAATAATTATGGTTTGTTGTGTTCAGCCTAAACTTGGTCAAACTTTACAAAGTTTGACTTCAGTCAAATATAATATGCAGAGTACATAATAATGGAGGGCTACTACGTCCATCCAGGTTTTTAGTCCGCACCATTTTTTAATCAAAGTTAATAGCTGGACAAATAAAATTATAGGGGAGCTGAAGACAAAGTTGTGAGTAGGCTTAGAAATCAATACAAAACATATGCTCTAGTACCAACGTCGATCCTTCTTCGAGGAAACATTTGGTTCATAGACAATTGTGTGATAAAATTGCACGAACGTGAAAGACGACTGCGTCTCCAACGCAACCAAGGTGAACTGATGAAGGATATCATCTTTGTGGGTAACAAGCAAAGATCATTGATGGAAGACATCTTGTTTTTCATTGAAAATCGATCAGCTTCACTAGCCGATGCAACCATGAGGTGCAACCATGAGCATCGATAGGTCATCGTGGTGATGCATCATCCATTTGGCATCAAGTTTGGGTGAGGCACCTATGAAGTTCGACAAATCCTCACTGTGGTATGTTTCTTCTCACTAATCAAGCTCGAGGAAGGAAGAACCACGTGGCAGAGGACAGTGAGGCGGAACAACAATGGCCATCCAATTTTGTGCAGTTCCACTAAAATTGAGGAAGACATGCCCGGGTATGGAGATACACATCGCTATTTGCAAAATATAAAAAGGGATATAGTGTTGTTACTTTGTTTTGGCAGTGGTGCAAGATTAACAGCGACATCTCAATTGTCAATAAGAATTAATGAAAAGTACACCAACAAACAGAAGCATCATGATAATCTTGATGGGAACTAAACCAGGATACCCGAGAAAAAAAGCATTTCTTCATTTAACCAGTGATAGTATTAGATTAGCAGTAGCAACAGGAGCATATGGACAATGACCACACAACCACCGTGTACTTTTTGTCGAAACAACATGTATACCTCCACCAAGGCATAAACCAGGACAACTTTTCGAGTGGCATTTCCTCTATAATAGTAGGTGATGTTGGACCAGCCGACGAACCCTAGCTACTGTACATGGGGAGCTGGGGAGTAGTCGCATAGAAGAAAACCTGCATGCAGCGAACTGGGGAGCTGGAACAGTACAAGAAGTTATACCTCAGGTGGGCGAGATGTCGCTTAGGCGGGCAGGCGAGATCTGCCCACACGACGACGGCAAACAAGGGCGCGGAGGACTTTCTTCCACGCTAGCGCCGGCTCCGAGAGGACGGTGCGCATCGGCTTCCTCCATTGCCGACGGCGACAACATCAATGCTGCACCTCCTCACCTCCCGCAGCGGACGGGATTGGGCCGGATCTGTGACCACCAGTCAGGAGAGAGATAGAGTGGACACTGTCATCTTGTTTTGGTATGGAGAGGGTGAGAGAGCGAGACGCGAGAAACCCTATAAAACAAGAGGCTATATATACAATGGAGTAAAAAAATCTCTCCATAGCAGTGGTTTTAAATTGAATACGTGAGTTCTTGGAAAAAAGAAACGAAAACTGGCGGACAATTTTTTTAACGCACCAAGAAAGAAGACTCGATCAAAAACACGCCCCTGCTTCCAGGTCGCGAGAGTCGTCACACACACACACACATAGACATAGACATCCATATCCGTGTTTACGTAAAATTCCATTGCCATCTCCATCTCCATGTCCAATCATATTTGTCCAACTGGCACATTATTTACGTTGTTAATTATATAAGCAGCAATATTAACATACATCATATCTTGTTCGCGGGCAACCAGACCGCTGCCACACCCGCTCCTGACCAACCCAAACCCACTTCATCACCCGCGCGTGCTTCCCACCCAAAACGGTCAGTGTCGCATTCATGCCCGGCCAGAGCGGATGCGACCTCTCACTGGCTTCAGCATTGAAGCGGCGCGCCGGCCGAGGGAGTGTCGTGTTCAAAGGTCGCAATAGTCAGTGTCACACCATGATTTTCATACCACAACACTTAAGCTAATAAATCATGATAAAATGTGGCTTGACAAAAACTTTTGAGTGTTTTGGACTTTGGTTGATTGGATTTTTGTTTGCTGTTTGTAAGTGCTCTAAAAATCAAATAAATCCTCCAACTCTATACTCCTTCTCCTTTATCCAAAACCTTGACCAATGATCATGCCATGTGTGTAGAACATAAAAATAATGTCTTGCAAAAATATTTTGGCCAAAAGGTATTTTCTAAATTAGGCTTTCCAAAAACCCCTGAATTGAGACTTGAACTACAAGTACTTAATTAAGGGTGTGAAAAATCTTTCAAAAATTATATTTGAATCCTATTAGATATAGGACACCCAGAAACCACAAAAATATAATTTTAAAAGTTATTTTCCAATTTTATTTAAAGGATTTTTCTTTAGGCCAGAAATGGTCTTTAATAGGTTAAAATTATTTTTAAAGCTTCAAAAATATTTGAGAAATTTTAGGGAATCTCATTGGACATATATTGTCCATATATAAGAGTTTCAACACATGGTCATGATCAAAGTGTTCTAAAACCCTTCCTGTCTAGAACTAAATTTGAACAACTCTACATTGCCAAGTGTGTCCTTTTGATCTGAATTTTTGTGGACATGTTCAAATCCTCAAATGATGACACTAAACCAAGTGGTGCATCAAGGAGAATAGATTTGCATGACTAAATCTTGGAAAAGCCATTTCTATTGATTTCTAGGGTTTACAAAAGTTGCATTGGCCACTTTCTCCATTTGACCTCAAAATTGGTGGTCACTACTATTATGTGATGCCACTCACTCCTGGTAAATATGATGCCAAGGAGAATGCATTTGCTTGCCCAAACCACCATCAAACACCTTCTGGCAGAATTTCAAAACTCATGTTTTGGCCATTTCCACTTGTCTCCATGAGCTGAAACTCTTCCCACAACCTCTCCTAGTCCCCCTATACTCCTTCTGTGCCTTCCAGCCCGAGGGGCAATGATTAAGGGGGGCATGGACCCAATTTTCTTCCCTGGACAGCAGTTTTCCCTCTCTCTCTCTCTCAACCCCACCTCTCCTCCAGTGGCTCCCCAGGGCATCCAATGCCATTTCCACTTTGTTTACTCCCCCCTAAAGCTCCCAGACACAAGTGGCCGCGCCCACTCCGCAAAAAGACATGCCCATGTCGGCCAAAGTCGCGCTCTGGAGCACCAGAGCACTGTGGCACGGCTCTCTCGAGGTCTCCGGCAAACCTTGGGCGGAGGGATGATGTCCCCCGAGGTCGCCTCGACGTCCTCAGTGCATCAGCGTGCTGGACCCCTCCTTCCCGTCTTCCTCTCACCTCCTGCGGCGCGTGCCCGACGCCGCCCGGCTAGGCCAATGCGTGGCCTCGCACGCACGAGCGCCAGAGCCTTGCCCTTCCTCTCCTCTCTCTCCCCACGACCTAGACGACTCCCACGTACGCCTCAGAGACGCTCACCCCCACTCAAATGGTCGCCAGCGCCACTGCAGCGGAGGCCGAGCGCCCTATCCACGGTGCACCTCACCCCTCCTATTGAAGCCACCCCCGGGTCCCTCTCTGTGCCTCCCTCGCTCTCTCTCTCTCTCTCTCTCGTACGCTCCCCAGCCAACCCATTCCTCCTCTAGTGCCCTCCAACCACCTCCATGGCCGGAGCTTTGCCGCCGGCCTCCGCCTAAATTCGCGCCCACCACTCCTCCTCCTCCTCCCCTCTAGACCGCACCCAAGCACCTCCACCATCACCTCGGGCCCCTCCCACGCTTCTCCCTCTCCTTCCCGTGGCCGTGCCGTCGAGCTCCATCACCACCGCCGGCCTTGCCCGCCGCGGCCGATGATGCGCTAGCGTCTGGCCACCCCTGTGATTGTGGCGCATCCCGGAGGATGCGGCACACTCTCCTGAGCATGCCGGTACGCCGGGCGTCGCCGGAGGTGGTCGGTACTGCCGGGGAGAACATCGGCGCCCGCTCGGCCTCGCCTCCCCTGCCTTTGCTCTGTTCGAGCGCGAGGTAGGAGATGGCCTGAGCACCAGGCCCTGCTCGTTAGTGACCCGGTGGGCAGGCCCCGCCCGTTTAAGTGGAGACGGACCAGGTGAAACCCGCTCCCCCCGCAGCGAAGCCGTAATCCAACCGGTGCGCCTTCGACGTCGCCGAGCCACCCGCGCGCGGCCGAGCAGCTGGGCGGGCCCGCTGCTATCTCCCGCCTGGCGCGCAAGATATGGGTAAAACCCATTTCCTTTTCTTTTTCTTTCCCAGTGACTTTCAAAAATCCATAAACGATTCAAATGGACTCCAAATTAGATGATTCAAATTTATACTAGTTCACAAATTCATTCTCTATCATATGGTGCAATTTTCACATTTTTCCAGAAGCGTTTTCTTCACATACAATTATCAAATTCCATTCTTTTCATTTATGTGATGAACTTTGGAAAATCACAGAGAGCCCATTTTTTATCCAAATGCCATGATTCAAATTTCTAGATGCTTCTGAGTTCATAACTTAGGTTGTGAACATTTTTATTAATACTTTCCGTGCCACACAATATAATGAGCCATTTCTTCATATTTGTCAACTTTGCAAATTCATAGGGAGTTTATTTAAACTCCAAATCCATTTAAACCAACTCCTAGATGCTTCTAAAATCATGATTTGTCAAATGGGTGCCTTTGCTCATTTTTCAAAAATATATTTCTGTACACTTATTGCAAATCCATAAATCCAATGATTCTATCATATTGGAATACTCAAAAATATCCACTGATCTAGTCCCGATGAAAGCACTCTGGTTATTTTTCATATAACCAGAAAAGTCCTATAAAAGTGAAATCCATATTTTTTAGAGCAGTTTTATTTTCTGCCTTGTTGTGTTGCTTACTATGATTGTTTCCGACGTTAGTTAACGAAGTAGACAAAATACCCGGAGATGGACCAGAAGATTTGAAGACTCTGATGAACCAGGCAAGCATCCCTTTGACCATGATGAACCCTTTTTCATCATAAAAGCACTTCCATTGTTTCATCGAGTGCATGGTATATCTTGAATGGCAACTTGCTAGGCTTGCCTCCGTTGCATACCCCGTCGATACTTGCATTGTTCATGACTCTATCCTTGTTTAGAGTTGTGTTGATGGGTTGTAGAAATATGCTATAGTAAACGGCTACGCAAAGTGGGTCAGGGTTATGCATGGAAAGAAACAACTGTGGTTTGACATACTTGCAAATAGCCCCAGTGGGTGCCACTGATGCCCCTGGGAGATGATGATGAACTAGGTCACTACTTGGGGGAGAAGTAGTGTACCGAGGCTTGATAAAAGCATTCTTTATAGAGACACATTAGATTTAAGATTTGTCGACCGTCCCAACCTTACATGCGCAACCACTCTACCAGCATTATTGATTACCTAGGCCGATACTAGATTGGAGCCCGCATTACTAGTGACGGGAGAGTCGTTGTTGCGTTCTCTCGGGACGGGGTCGTGCCAGGTAGGGCGGCCATGACTGTTTTCACAGGGCACCGGACACACCGTTGGTACCCCATGCTTGTGGTATGTGATGAATATGGGAGCGAGGCTCCACAATTTTAATATGTGAAATATTGGGCATGGGGGTTACTACCAATCGAGTGGACTCTATGTTAGTGTCGTCTAGGGAAAGATAGTGATCGGGTGCTTACCCCAGGTACTTGAGGTACCGCGGGTCGTGGATGACACGGAAGTTCCACGGATCTTGTGGGTAAAGTGTGCAACCTCTACAGAGTGTAAAACTATTCGAATAGCCGTGTCCATGGTCAAGGACAGTTGGGTGGTGCTGCTTAGACTATGTCCATATGTTTCTGGAAAACAACACGGTTTGGTAAATCTGTTGACGTGATTCGTGAGGAAGTCACGATGAGCTTGAGCATGAGTTGTTCATAACTCTTTCTCAATATTGGTGTCTATAACCTCCTGATACTTGTTGCAGACGCGTTCATATCCTTCATAAATGTTGATCATACTTGCATGAGAAAAACTAGCTTTTCGCAAAACTGCCAATTTAGAAGTAGAATCTTGCATAATTATTCTGTTATCACTCTTGGGTTGCTTGCGAGTACATTCAAAGTACTCATTGGCTTGCCACTGGTCATTTTATTGGCCAGGCATGAAAGAACATGATATAATGAAGAGTACCTTGGTGACGAACATGCGAGCTAGGACGCTTCCCAATCAGAATGCCTGTAGGGTTAAGGCAGATGGCATGGGTCCAAGTTATCGACAAAGATTTCCGCTGTGAAGTTATACTCAAGACATGACCATAATGGTCATAATTTATGTAAGACGGTATGTATGGATGTAAGACTCTTGCTATTCAGCTTCTGTGTGTTCAGTGAGCATTGATCTCTGGGATCACTATACACGTGCATTCGGTGATCACGACTTATGAGTCGGGGTCCCCACAGCCGGCCACAACATGCATGTAAAGAGTTCTTGGGAGTCCGTGCTATAGCTAGCTGTCCTCCCCCAACTCATGAATCTCTTCCAGTAATGCTAGTACTCCATGGCGCGATCCATCGACAAGCAGGCGAGAAAGTTATCGCATACTCGGTTTGCGGTGAGTGGCATGCCGAGCGACCGTGTGGGGTGGAGCCGTGGAGGAGGGTGAGACACGAACGCGGCAGATGTGATTTAAATGTTGGTTTTGCTCGATGGCGCGATCCAACAAAATGAAACACTGATTTCTCTCCGTTTCCATTTTTTCTCCGGAAAACGGAAACTTTCCACTCCATTTTCATTCCTACTCCAAGGTTGCCCCGTTACAACATTCCATCAAATACAAAGGAAAACTAACACGCATGCTGATGCATCTCAATGATTCACAGATCATAGCCAATATTTACTTCACAACTAAAGACAAAAGTTGTGAGAGTGTGTACAAAAGAAAAACTACTGATAGGGTAACTACGACTTAAACCCTAAACTCTAAACAGGATTTAATTTCCTGGCTAGGTAGAACCTGTCGAAGGAAAGACGGCTGGCACCCTCGGATCATATGATGCTTTTGTGCAGTACCACTAAAATCGAGCTGAGCATCCCTGATGGCAAAGATATTGAAGACGTGTGATTAGAATAATAGTACTGGCACTAGTTCATGAGACATAAACTCATCACAAATAGAAGCCGGTAGAAGTAGAGAAAGATCGACATGGAGATGGAGCTACGTGGGGAGCTGCGGCAGTGGAGCAAGCTGGCTCCAAAAGGAAGATGTACCTGGGACGTCGGGCTCTAGCTAGAAGGGCGGTTGGGAGGCAGCATCAGCTCATACCGCAGGGACCCCTGATTGGGACGCACCGACTGTGGGTTTCCTCCCTCGCCGATGTCGACCGCGTCTACGCAGAACATCGTTCCCTTCCCCCAGTGGCGGGATCAGGCCGGATCTGTGACCAGCAATGTGGCCACCGTCGTTCTATGCTTGTGAAGAGAGCAAGCCAAGCAAGCAGGCTTGTAGCTTAGGCTCCTTCTAGTGTATATATAGCGGTTTTCTTTTTCTCTCCATATCAACCATTTTATATTGCGTACGTGTCACTGAAGAGTCAAATGATGGTTGCTTCTTCCGACTAACTTACTGTGTGATTTGGCTGCTCCTTAGTGGCCCCTACACGTACTCCCCCTACGTGTATGACCGTTCCTGAGTCTCACTTGTACTTATCTCTATTTTCATGCATGACACGTAGACTGGATGTGCATAGAGGAATTTTGTTACTGCACATTGTTATGTAGTACTACTAGTACCTACTCCCTCCTTCCGGTTCACTACTGGTACTCCCTCCGTCTTGGCTTATTGGTCCCCTTTGTACTCAATTCATGGGCTTGTTTTCCTCAAGAAACTGTCTTTACCAACGTATTAATATCGGGAATGCATGCGTGAACAACGAATGATTAAACCTTGCATGCAACATTTTGACAAAGCATTGAGTTATGAACATGTGAATGTGAGGGACTACAACCTCGTGCACGCATGCAACAGTCACACGTACACATGGACGCAAAAACGCGCCGACTCCCTAATGCATGCATGTCTGAGCACACGACGGAACACATACGGTCATGCTCAAGTGCTCAACCTACACGTGCATTGTCACGCCCAAGATGCGACCCTATCCTAAAGGAACACGAAGGTCCCACCAAGGATAGAAGCGCATCTTGAAGACGCTTTTGCAAGGTGGACATCATTACATCAACATTACATAATATTTGGGGATACAAACAAGGCATACAAATGCCGCAAGAATACATCAATACATCATACACAAGATCAACATCCGACTACGGATGAATCACAAACATAAGCTCAAACGACATCCACCCTGCTAGCCCAGGCTGCCGATCTGGAACCTATCCCCTGATCGAAGAAGAAGCAGAAGAAGAACTCCAAAACAGGTAAACATCGCTCTCGCGTCATGATCATCGCAAAACTGGTGGTGTAGTCATCTGTGAGCCACGAGGACTCAGCAATCCCATTACCATGGGTATCAAGACTAGCAAAGCTTAATGGGTAAGGAAAGGATAAGGTGGTGAGGTTGCAGCAGCGACTAAGCATGTATGGTGGCTAACTTATGCAATTAAGAGCGAGAAGAGAAGCAAAGGAACGGTCGTGAAACTAACAATGATCAAGAAGTGATCCTGAACTCCTACTTACGTCAAACATAAACCAGAAACCGTGTTCACTTCCCGGACTCCGCCGAGAAGAGACCATCACGGCTACACACGCGGTTGATGCGTTTTAGTTAAGATCAAGTGTCAAGTTCTCTACAACCGGATATTAAAAAATTCCCATCTGCCACATAACCGCGGGCACGGCTTTCGAGAGATAATACCCTGCAGGGGTGTCCCAACTTAGCCCATTACAAGCTCTCATGGTCAACGAAGGATATTCCTTCTCCCGGGAAGACCCGATCAGTCTCGGAATCCCGGTTACAAGACATTTCGACAATGGTAAAACAAGACCAGCAAAGCCACCCGATGCGCCGACATCCCGATAGGAGCTGCACATATCTCGTTCTCAGGGCAACACCGGATAAGTCAAGCTACGAGTAAAACCAGACCTCGAGTTTCCCCGAGGTGGCCCCGCGGGCTGCTCGGTTCGGACCAACACTTACAGAAGCACTGGCCCGGGGGGGTAAAGTAAGATGACCCTCGAGAGAGCGACTCCCCAGGGAAAAGAAATAGGCTAGGCAAATGGTAAAACCAAGGTTGGGCCTTGGTGGAAGAGTTTTATTCAAGGCGAACTGTCAAGGGGGTCCCATAAATCACCCAACCGTGTGACGGACGCAAAATCAAGGAACATAACACCGGTATGACGGAATCTAGGGCGGCAAGAGTGGAACAAAACACCCGGCATAAGGCCGAGCCTTCCACCCTTTACCAAATATATAGATGCATTAATAAAATAAGAGATATTGTGATATCCCAACATAAACAAATCCAACATGGAGCAATCTTCATCTTCACCTGTAACTAGCAACGCTATAAGAGGGGCTGAGCAAAGCGGTAACATAGCCAAACAACGGTTTGCTAGGAAGGGTGACAAAGATTAGAGGTTCATGGCAATTTGGGAGGCTTGAGGAGCAAATGAATAGGTAGCGCAGCAAAGCGATAGAACGAAGCAACTAGCATAGCAATGATAGTAATGAGATCCAAGGTGACGGTCATCTTGCCTGAAATCCCGCTAGGAAGAAGAACGAGTCCATGAAGAAGATGAAGCCACGAAGACGAACGAATCCTCACGATCGCAACGACACGGGAACTATCGAGAAGAAGCACACAACAAGGTAAACACACCACACATGAACAAGGCATGATGCTCAATCAAGAATGATGCATGACAAGGCTATATGAAGCTACTCATGACGAGAGATGATGCATACAAGAACAACACATCAAAGCAAGTTTAAATGAGGCCGGAAACAACATATGACAATTCCGATAAGTCCTCATATGCAAATTTCGAAATTGGTCCAGAACTGAACAAGCATTAAGTTGAATTTGTTAAACAGCAAGTTAAAGAGCACCATGATGATCTACACGAAATTCTAGTCAAGTTACATATAAAGTTCATTAGATTCGGAGCTACGGCCTAGAAGATATGAGCAAAACAAGGTAAACATGGCATTGATGCAAAATGCATACAAACATCAAGCAAACACCTCAAAACAAGGATGCAACATGATAATATGAGACTACATGCAAAACTACGCAAGTTCATATAGAGCACGCTCAAAACGGAGCAACGGTGCAACACATACACTCCAAACAAAACATACCAACAATCTGTCCAAAACAGCAACTAGACAACTGGCAAGCACCAAAACAATATGCTACAGCACCTTAACATGAGAACAACTGACATGGGCATGAAGTACAGTAAAGCACAACACAACATGAACACTGAGCTATCTCCAGAAATCACTAGAACATGCTCAAAAAGACATGGCAAGATTGCAAATAATAACAGGTTCACAGACTTAGCAGAATTACTGGACATGACAGAAATAACATCAGGTAGCAATGTTCAGAGCATGAAGTCAACATGCTACAGGAACTTAACATGGCAAAACAAAGCATGGCATGAATCTAATCAAAGCATATGACAAAAGTCCCTTACTGACCATAAGCCAAAAAGGACCAGAAGATATGATGGCAAGCATGTAAACATAGCAAGTTTCGTTATCAGGTTTCAGACTTGGCAGAAAACAGAGCATGGCAGAAACTATAATATGAAGGCATCTTGGTGAGCTTGATGCACTCACCACAAAGCAATGCATGACAAAACAAGCATACCTACAGCAAGATGGCATGTTTAAGAAGCAATCCATGGCAAGAGAAAATACATAGCATGTATGGAACAACTACAAAAAGCTTGGCAAAATTGAATAACACGTAAACAATCTGCCAGGAACATTTTATAGCAAAAGTAGAGCAAGATTGAGTCAGGCTATGGCACTCCATAATTGCAAACAAGGGCAGGAATTGATCAATTACAACAATATCAACAAAACATCCTTACTGCACATCTCCAAAATACGCATGGATCTCTCTGTAGCATCAAGTTTACATGGCAACAAAATAACAGCAGACAAGGACTTGGAGAAATTACTGTCCCTGAAATCAGAAACATTACGAAGCCTAGTTTGCATGCTTGTGCTAGTAACCACGGAGATCACAAAAATACATGGCATACACCACTGGAAAGATGGCATGGCATACAACAAAACACATGTAGAGCTCATACTCACAAGATGCACAGATTAAATGCAACAAAAATAACAAATCACCAAGTTCTGATAAGAACCAGCAGATAACTGCAACTAGCACTCTTGCAACAGAGATTTGGGCATCAAGATGAACTCAAATGAACATGGTGCAATGGAACAAAATGTAGATCATCGCGAGACGAACAATTCGATATATTGCACGCACGAAACAGAGCTATATGAATGAAGTTACGATGCAAGGAGCATGGCAACATATCACAAAATTTTAGGGACTTGGCAAATTTGAGAGGGGGGGAGAAGTCAACCGTGGTGTTGACCCGATCGGGATCCGGCGCGGCTTGACCTCGAGCTCGAAGAAGAGGAGGGCGCCGGAGGCGGGAAGGTCGGGCAGCGCGGCGGGGACCTCGACGGCACGCGAGCGAGCGCCGGGCGGCGCCGGCTGGAGGAGGTCGGGGCGGCGCCGGGCGGCGAAGGCCGAGGGGAGGCGGAGAAGTGAGGAGGCGTGGGCGCGGGACGGAGGCCGGCGGAGGAGGCGGGGCCCGGGGCGATCGGCAGCGGGGTCGAGGCGGCCGGCGAGCGGCGGCCCTCGGAGACGCCGGCGAGCGGGGACGCGCGGGGGCGCGGCGAGGCGGACGGGCGGCCGCGCGGGCCTGGGCGGGCCGCGGCGGCGGGGACGGCGGCCAGGACAGGCGGCGGCTCCGGATTGGGTAGGGGCGGTGGCGGACATGTCCGGGCGCGAGGGTGGACGTGTCCGTCGGCGGGAGGAGGAAGAAGCTAGGGTTTCATCCGCGAAATTTCGGGAGGGCACACATATTTATAGGTAGAGGGAGCTAGGAGAGTCCAAACGGGGTGCGGTTTTTGCCCACGCGATCGTGATCGAACGACCGAGAGCATGGCTCAGACTTAGAGGGGTTTTGGGGCTGTTTGAAAGGGGGTTTTGCTGCAACACACAAACGGACTTTGCGGTTACCCGGTTAACCGTTGGAGTACCAAACGACCTCCAAATGGAACGAAACTTGACCGGTGGTCTACCGGTGGTATACCAAGGCCACTTGACAAGACTCGGTCCATTCCGAGAACGTTTGACACCCGCACATGAAAAGAGGCAAAAGGGGGCGCCGGGTGACATAGGAGTGCCGGATTGCAAAACGGACAACGGGGAAAATGCTCGGATGCATGAGACGAACACGTATGCAAATGCAATGCACATGACGACATGACAGGAAATGCAGATGATGACATGGCAAAATGCAACACGCAAGCAGATGACAAGGCGAGGACGGCGAATAACTGGCAGACACCTGGCGCATCGGATCCGGGGCGTTACAACACTCCTCCACTAACAAGAGGTCTCGCCCCGAGATCTTAGGACCGAGATGGAAGGAAAAAGGAATGAGGTTAAATAAGAACAAAAGAGAGAGGATGAACAAAGTCAAGAACACTCGAGAAGAAAAGAGGAATGTTGAGTGAGACAAGAAGCAAAAGCTCAAGGAATAAGACTGAATTCGAAACCACTCCGGTTGGGAGAAGATAGAAAAAGGAATAAGAACGCAAGAGGAAATCAAAGAATCGAGAGCACTCGAGAAGAAAAGGAACGACGAGAATGACGAGAATCGAATGCTCACGGAATCAGATAGACTCTGAAACCACTCCGGTTAGAACGAGATAAGAAACCAATAAGACTGAAAGGATTTAGACAGCACGAGCTCGAGAAATGGGATGATACTTGACTTGAGGAACAACACAAAATCTCCGGGAGACTTGAAAGAGTGGAATGAGAAGAACGGGGAAGAAAATGACAACTTGTGCCACGAGTGAAATAGAAAGCAACCTTAGAAGAAAGGATTGAACGGGATTGTTGAGGAAAGATCAACAACGAAAACAATAAGCTTGTTGTGGTCTTATAGGTAACAACTCAAGATCATAAGGTGATAACCGGCCAGAAACGAAAAAGATTGGATAGCTGAGAAGAACGAAGAAATGCAAAACTCCACTTCAAAAGAATACGGAGAATTTAATTGCACTTCGAAAAGCAAGAAGGAAAAGTACTTGAGCTCCTTCGATAAGAATCTTGATGAACACTTGAGAAAAGAATTAAATCATGATGAGCCGCCGTGAAGAACACCGGTAACAAATGGATGCCGAGATAAAATGAAGGAAGAAAGAATAAGATGAGCCTTGCGGTGATTTAGATGGAGGTTCCGACGAAACGGCCGAGTAATTTGAACTCCGGAAAAGAAAAGACGAACAACTTAGAACCGAGAAATTATTCAGCATGAACAATCTCCGAAGAAAAGAATTAAACAACTTGACCACGATGAAATGAGGATAAGAATTATGTTATGCTTATCCTTCAACAATTAAATTGATGAAAAGCAATGGATTGCATACCACTTATTCACATTGTGCAAAGATTAAGGGGGGATATAGCGCACAACTACAGAAAGTCTTCGTGAGCCACCGGTAGAATTCAAAAATTGACTGGCAAAGGAGGATGACTCACCGGGAAAAATAGGAAAAGCACGAATATACATGAGGGAATCAAGATGCAATTGAAAGAAGAGATTGCGAGCTGATTGAAGCATACTTGAACGAAGCACCGGAAGAATATGTAAACGAACGAAGGGCACGAATATAGAATAATCGGAGAACGGATTAGAAAACTTAGAAGGACGAAATATTCTGAAATGGAGGCCTCCGGATAATTGAGACGGACACAAACTCCTGAAATACTCCGGATGGGTGAAAATAATTGCACGACTTATAACAATTTGAGAGGATAAAATGAAGCTAGCATGACGAATCTCCGAGAGAACGGGCAAGATTTAAAAGAAAATCTTCTTCGGTCCTCAAATGTTGAGAATGACGACGAGAAATAACGCTAAAATTGTTGAGATACTCCGGGAGAATGAAAAGCGAAGAGGTAGAGTCAACAATGAAAATAATTTGAAATTGGAAAGCGTCTGACTGATGAAATTCATACTTACGTCAAACTTCGAAAAGATTTTGAGAATAACTCCGGGAAAATTAGAAGAGTCGGGTAAGATCCTGGGAAAAGACTTGTGGGTTAGGGCCCACTAAAAAGAAACACCGTTGAGAAAGGATTGTTGACCAGATAGATGATGCACCGAAACAATTAAAATATTTGAATGAGGTGACAACCTCGAATTAATTCGAACAAAGACAAATTCCCTGAGATGTCTTCATCACTCTAGAACGATTAAATGACGAGAGGGGAACGAGCAACGGGAAACATTTGAGCCAAGGAAAGAATATAGTTACTACCGAAAATTGGAACTGAATCCGCCGGAGAAGAAAAGAGATGAAGAATATCAAACGAGACGAGAATTCACCGGTTGAAATAATTGAGGAAAAACTGAAGAAGCTTCGTAGAAATGAAACTGATGCTTGAATAGTGGCTCAAACTCCGGGAATAAAAGGGGTGGAGGGGCGGGAAAAAAGGGCAACTTGGAAGGGGAAATCGACGAATAGCTTTGAAGAGAAAAGCACCAGTTGAAATAATTGTGGAGAGAATGCAAAGATTTCGCACGAGTAGAATGGATACTTGATTACCGACTCCGGTTCCGAGAAGAAGAAGGGTGGGCGGGTGGGAAAAACAAGGAAAACTTCGGACAGGGAAACAACATCGGATGAGAAAGAACTGAGGACTGATCTCGCAAACGACAAAGAGTATCGAATCATCTTGACGAGAAATGCACCGGATGCAAAGAACTGAGAGCCAACGAACGAAAAACCAACTGCGTGATCCTAAAGAAAATTTGAAGGGCAAGAGGCATAGTTCAAAACACCTACGTCAAGATTTCTCACCAGAGCGACGAAGGGGCTGAGGAGTAAAAAGAATTCCTACTCTCCGATATAACTAGACTCCGAAAAAAAATTCTTCTAGACTCAACAATGGCCAAACTACACGATCAATCAAGGGGGGCTCCTAGGGTCGGTCGAGGCTCTGATACCAACTTGTCACGCCCAAGATGCGACCCTATCCTAAAGGAACATGAAGGTCCCACCAAGGATAGAAGCGCATCTTGAAGACGCTTTTGCAAGGTGGACATCATTACATCAACATTACATAATATTTGGGGATACAAACAAGGCATACAAATGCCGCAAGAATACATCAATACATCATACACAAGATCAACATCCGACTACGGATGAATTACAAACAGAAGCTCAAACGACATCCACCCTGCTAGCCCAGGCTGCCGATCTGGAACCTATCCCCTGATCGAAGAAGAAGCAGAAGAAGAACTCCAAAACAGGTAAACATCGCTCTCGCGTCATGATCATCGCAAAACCTGTACCTGCAACTGGTGGTGTAGTAATCTGTGAGCCATGAGGACTCAGCAATCCCATTACCATGGGTATCAAGACTAGCAAAGCTTAATGGGTAAGGAAAGGATAAGGTGGTGAGGTTGCAGCAGCGACTAAGCATGTATGGTGGCTAACTTACGCAATTAAGAGCGAGAAGAGAAGCAAAGGAACGGTCGTGAAACTAACAATGATCAAGAAGTGATCCTGAACTCCTACTTACGTCAAACATAACCCAAAAACCGTGTTCACTTCCTGGACTCCGCCGAGAAGAGACCATCATGGCTACACACGCGGTTGATGCGTTTTAGTTAAGATCAAGTGTCAAGTTCTCTACAACCGGATATTAACAAATTTCCATCTGCCACATAACCGCGGGCACGGCTTTCGAAAGATAATACCCTGCAGGGGTGTCCCAACTTAGCCCATTACAAGCTCTCACGGTCAACGAAGGATATTCCTGTTGGGGAACGTAGTAATTTCAAAAAAATTCCTACGCACAGGCAAGATCATGGTGATGCATAGCAACGAGAGGGGAGAGTGTTGTCCACGTACCCTCGTAGACCGATAGCGGAAGCGTTATCACAACGCGGTTGATGTAGTCGTACGTCTTCACGATCCGACCGATCAAGTACCGAACGTACGGCACCTCTGAGTTCTACACACGTTCAGCTCGATGACGTCCCTCGAACTCCGATCCAGCCGAGTGTTGAGGGAGAGTTTCGTCAGCACGACGGCGTGGTGACGATGATGATGTTCCACCAACGCAGGGCTTCACCTAAGCTCCGCAATGGTATTATCGAGGTGTAATATGGTGGAGGGGGGCACCGCACACGGCTAAGAGACTCAAGGATCAATTGTTGTGTCTCTGGGGTGCCCCCCTGCCCCCGTATATAAAGGAGCAAGGGGGAGGCAGCCGGCCAAGGGGAGAGGCGCGCCATAGGGGGGAGTCCTACTCCCACCGGGAGTAGGACTCCTCCTTTCCTTGTGGGAGTAGGAGAAGGGAAGGGGGAAGGAGAAAGAAGGAAGGGTGCACCCCCCTTCCCTAGTCCAATTCGGACCAGATCATGGGGAGGGGTGCGGCCACCTTTTGAGGCCTTTCTCTCCTTTCCCGTATGGCCCATTAAGGCCCAATACGAATTCCCGTAACTCTCGGGTACTCCGAAAAATACCCGAATCACTCGGAACCTTTCCGAAGTCCGAATATAGTCGTCCAATATATCGATTTTTACGTCTCGGCCATTTCGAGATTCCTCGTCATGTCCCCGATCTCATCCGGGACTCCGAACTCCTTCGGTACATCAAAACTCAATAAAACTGTCATCGTAACGTTAAGCGTGCGGACCCTACGGGTTCGAGAACTATGTAGACATGACCGAGACACATCTCCGGTCAATAACCAATAGCGGGACCTGGATGCCCATATTGGCTCCCACATATTTTACGAAGATCTTTATCGGTCAGACCGCATAACAACATACGTTGTTCCCTTTGTCACCGGTATGTTACTTACCCGAGATTTGATCGTCGGTATCTCGATACCTAGTTCAATCTCGTTACCGGCAAGTCTCTTTACTCGTTCCGTAACACATCATCCCGCAACTAACTCATTAGTCACAATGCTTGCAAGGCTTATAGTGATGTGCATTACCGAGTGGGCCCAGAGATACCTCTCCGACAATTGGAGTGACAAATCCTAATCTCGAAATACGCCAACACAACAAGTACCTTTGGAGACACCTGTAGAGCACCTTTATAATCACCCATTTACGTTGTGACGTTTGGTAGCACACAAAGTGTTCCTCCGGTAAACGGGAGTTGCATAATCTCATAGTCATGGGAACATGTATAAGCCATGAAGAAAGCAATAGCAACATACTAAACGATCGAGTGCTATGCTTAGGATTGGGTCTTGTCATCACATCATTCTCCTAATGATGTGATCCCGTTATCAACGACACCCAATGTCCATGGTCAGGAAACCGTAACCATCTATTGATCAATGAGCTAGTCAACTAGAGGCTCACTAGGGACATGTTGAGGTCTATGTATTCACACATGTATACGATTTCCGGATAACACAATTATAGCATGAACAATAGACAATTATCATGAACAAGGAAATATAATAAATAACCACTTTATTATTGCTCTAGGCATATTTCCAACAGTCTCCCACTTGCACTAGAGTCAATAATCTAGTTACATTGAAACCCTACAGGAAACAGCTACTTTGCCGTCTGCCATGGCGGACGGCAAAGGCTCGAAAGGCGGACGGCAAAGACCTTTGCCGTCAGCCGCGGACGGCAAAAGGCTCCGGCAAAGAAGGCTACGGTAAACAGCTGCTTTGCCGTCTGCTTCCTGGCGGCGGACGGCAAAGGCTCTTTGCCGTCTGCGGCGGACGGCAAAGAGGGCGGACGGCAATATTTGCGCTGTCAGTCCGTTAAGTGGCTAACGGCAGCCCTTTGCCGTCCGCCGCAGACGGCAAAGAGCCTTTGGTCTTTGCCGTCCGCCTTATGATGTCATCTACACGTCACTAGATGGCAGGTTCTTTGCCGTCTGCCACTGATGGCAAAGTGCAGGTTCTTTGCCGTCTGCCACGGACGGCAAAGTCTTTGCCGTCTGCCACTGTAGGCAAACTGACCAAATGGGTCAGCTCCCAGGAAGCACAGTTGGCTGCCACGTGGCTTCTTTGCCGTCCGCGGCAGACGGCAAAGAGCTCTTTGCCGTCGGTGGCAGACGGCAAAGAGCCTGCATATTGTCTGTTTTTTCTGTTTTTTATTAAATCCCACAATTTGCAGCACATATCACATATATAAGTTTCATATCCAGCACATATCCAACACATATCTAGCACATAAGTTTCATATCACATATCACATCAGTTTCATCCATACACATTGTTCATACATAAGGAAGTTCCATCCATACACATTGTTCCATCCATATATATATTACAATGCAAAGTGTCATGAAGATAGCAAGCTAGATACAATGCAAAGTTTCATCAAAGGAAAAGCAAGCACTCCATCATAGCAAGCTAGCTTCCATCAAGTGAATGAAATCTGCAAAATGGTAAATAAGAAAGTTAGAAATAGGTGACTAGAACAAGAAGAAGACTAGAACAAGAAGAAGACTAGAACAAGAAGTATATGTCATTTATGAGCTAACTTAGGTGAAATGGATCATATATGAGCTAACTAAGTTGAAATGGGTTGTTTATGAGCTAACTTAGTTGAAATGGATCATTTATGAGCTAACTTAGTTGAAATGGGTCGTTTATGAGCTAACTAAGGTGAAGGGCATCGTTTTTGAGCTAAGTAAGGTGAAATGGGTCATTTTGGAGCTAACCTAGTTGAAATGGATCGTTTTTGAGCTAACTTAGTTGAAATGGATCGTTTTTGAGGTAACTAAGGTGAAATGGATCGTTTTTTAGCTCACTTAGGTCAAATGGATCGTTTTTGAGCTAACTTAGTTGAAATGGATCGTTTTTGAGCTAACTTTGTTGAAATGGATCATTTTTTAGCTAATTTAGTTGAAATGGATCGTTTTTTAGCTAACTTAGGTGAAATGGATCATTTAAGAGCTAATTTAGGTGAAATGGATCGTTTTTTAGCTCACTTAGGTCAAATGGATCGTTTATGAGCTAAATTAGTTGAAATGGATCGTTTATGAGATAACCTAGGTAAGATGGGTCATTTTGGAGTTAACGTAGGTGAAATGGGCCATTTTAAAGCTAACGTAGGTAAAATGGATCATTTAGGAGCTAATCTAGGTAAAATGGGTCATTTTTGAGCTAACTTGGATGAACTGCATCATTTATAAGCTAACCTAGGTAAAATGGGTCATTTTGGAGGAAAATAAGCTAACTCTAGGTCATTATGGTAAGCATATTGGAGGAAATAAAGCTAAGTCTAGGTCTTTATGCATTTCTTAAGCAAAACACTAGAGAAACTTACCGTGATCAGGGAGGTGTAGGAGCGGGGTGGCTAGTGCCGCTACCTGGAGAAGGATCGTGCGATGCGTTTCTGGAGTTAAGCTGCAACAAAGATCATTTCCAATGTCTCGTTAGCATTACGACACTCAAATGTTGAGACTACCAACTAATGTCCATTCAAACTAAACTCACCGTGCTCCCAGGAGCAATCACTGGCATCGGCGGAGCGGGCTGACCGGACTTCTCGCACACAGACTGCACATTCGGTTTTCAGAACAGAGTCATACTAGTTAGTAATGAGACTCAAATGTTAAGACTAGCAAGTAATCTGCAGAAGAAACTTACCACAAGGAGCTCGTACATGGCCCTTGCCTGCATGTCATTCCGTGCCCTCTCCTCCTCCATCATCTTTCTCGTCCTCTCCTCCATCTCCCGCTGCCTCTCCGCCGCCTCCGCCAGAAGTTTCTCCGTTCTATCTCTCTCAGTCTGTATAGCAGCCTGCAACACCACTCACATGACCATTTGTAATCATTGATGGAAGCGCACACAATGTAATGGAGAAAGATAACTGAGTACGTATCACTAACCTTGATGGCGAGTTGCACTGGCCGTTCACGAGGCCTTATCTCAGGAGCGGAGCTCGACTGGCGCGCCTTGATCTCCGGGAGAGTGCTAGGACAATGGATAAGTCCATCTCCAATGGCTATGGAGCCATGGGACCTCCCGCCACCAGATATCATCACCAGCTCTGGATCAATGGGACCCTGGCTCGGGTTAAAGTCCTCCCCTTTCCTCGCCTTCCCCTCATCTCTATATCTCACGAGCTTGTTGTGGGAGGAGATGTTGGTGAAGTTGTTTGCATCATCGAGGTCAGACTGAGAGAAAGCCTTGACTTTCTTGTAAGAGCCAGTGTGGGCCATGGCATACAGGTCGTACACCTCTGGCACCTTATCCGCCTTATTGTGGCGTGCCTGAAAGAGAGAAACAATGAAAATTAGTAATTAAAGGGCTCAAGCTAGCATGATGAATGAATTGCATGAATCATGAAGCAAACCACATACCCAGTTGCGCCCGAACTAATATAAGTTGGAGCTGCCTTGATGGTGTGGCACACCTTCCATTTGGGCACGTTTGTCCTTGGCCTGGTTGTGGAGGGCTAGCCATTCTTGTGAGCACCACTCATCGACCAACACCTCCCAACAATCCATCCGATCCGCACACCATCTCGGAGGCGCCTAAGTTAGCAAATAGAAACTTGAGCGCTACGGCTAAGAATTACTAAATGAAGGAACTTAAGTAGAAGGCCTTAAGAATTACCTTCATGTACTGCTCCTTACTCAGGAACTTATCGCGGCACGCCGGCTTGGTCTTCTTGATACCACGCAAGGCGTAGTAGTCTCGAACAGCCTGCACCCGAGCCTCGTGCCGTAAGTTCTGGAGTAGGCGCTTGCAGACGTTCTGGATAACATTTGCGCAGTCCTCCTCGTATCCCTCCTCACACCTGTAGAATGTCTGCAATCAAATGAGACAATATTGATTAGTACAATTAATAACTAGCTAGTTGAAGATTTTGAAATGTGTAAAGGAGAAATTACCCAGAACGTCCTGATCACCATGTCTGCCCTCGTGTCGCACACGACACTGTCGATAATGACATCCGGCGGGGCCGGGGCAGCCACGTAGTGCTCCCAGCTCAACCCAAGCTCTGGAAGCCGACCCTCACCAGGCAACGTGACAAACCCCGGGAAGTTTTGCCGGCAAAGAACTCCAAGGACGGAGTTGGGCCGGCGGACACTATGATGGTGGTCCCAACCCCTGCAGCATGACAAGGCCAACGCATTAGTTATTTGAAGAAACGTGAATGCAGAAGGTACAAAAATATTAAATGCACTTACGTACCTCTCCCCATCAAGGAAGATCAACCACCTCTGCTCGCGGGTCGCCGGCACGGACGGGAGCCGTGTAGCACCACGCTGGTAGACGGTGCCACCCTCCTCCTCAAGATCAGTCGGCTCCCCGCCATCATCAGCATGGCCACTCGGCTCCTCGGGCTGATCCGGCCAGGTACCCCATTCGGACGTGTGCTCCTCCGGGTCTCGTGGGCCGAAGGCCAGTCGACCCGAGGCTCGTGGGCCCAAGACCCGTGGACCGGAGGCTCGTGGACCGGAGTCCGCGTAGCCTCCTCCTCGGACGAGTCCACCCTAGCAGTCACGTGCTCGGGTGAAACAGCTGGGGGTGGCGGCGAGGAAGGCGCCCTAGCAGTCACCCTACCTCCTCTCCCGCGACCACATGCCCCACCTCCTCTCTTCCTACCTCGTCCCCTGCCGGGCACCGCGGTGGATGAAGAAGGGCCCGGCGGTGTGGACATACTGTCCAGCAACGCTCGGCGAAGAGGTACGTCTGGAATCGAAGACCTCAGACCACGCGCCGAGGAAGAAGGGGCCTTGGCGCACTCCCGACCAGCGCCCACCATCTTTCAACACCTGCCATGACAAACAGTAAACGAAATTAGTACAACATAAAAAAAAGACCGACATGAATAATAATATGTGTATCACTTAAGTGTATCATCATCAAGTACAACATTAAAAAATTTAATACCTGACACTACTAATAATCTCGATCAGTATCATCAATAAATGCATAATCATCATCATCACTATAATCAATGACGGGCTCATAGGGTTCAGTGGCATCAACATGTGCAAGGCCACCTTGACGTAATCGGTCAAGCAATGACAGGTCATCCGCAGCAGTAACCTCTTCTTGTTCCGGCTCTTCTTGTTCCTCCTCTGGGGTGATGTCGGATTCACTGTCACTGTCTACTTCAATGTTTTGGGGTGAAGTATAGCGGTTCTTGAAACGCTTTTTGGAAAGACGTGTCTCTTGGAAGAATTCTCCTTCATATGTGTCTGGGTTAATGTGAGGTTCATAATCCTCTTCCTTTGGGGGAGATAGTCTAGCACGTGGCGGCACTTCATAAACGACATCCCAACCTTTCAGATTTGGATTAGTTTGGCAGGCCCACGGTAGATAGAATACTTGGGTCGCCTGTTGAGCCGTAATATAGACATCAGGAACATCTAAATGGGTGCTTTGGTTGATTTCAACTAGCCCTATATGTTCATGAGTTCTTCTAGTCTCCTTCGGCTGTAACCAATAACATTTGAAGACTACGACATTCGGTGGGTTTTCACCATAGAATAGAAGTTCATAAATTGCTTCAACTCTCCCATAATACTCGGTACCTCCTTCGCCGATAGCAGATACACAACAATTTGTAGACTTTCGGTCGGCCATAGATAGCTCTTTGCCATAGGTACGAAAGCGATACCCGTTGATGTCGTATTTGTCAAATGAACGGACCTTATAGTCAAAACCATTAGCGACTTGTCTCAATTCGGCGTCCATAGACTCTGAATTAGCCTACAAGTTTAATATGAAAGGATTGTTGCATTACGCACAAATTAGCGAATGAAACCGGGATAGCCGCCTACAAATTAGCCTACAAGTCTAATAGAAATTACCGTTTGTTTGAACCAAGAGATGATACCGGGATAGCCGCCACCTTGCTTTGCGAGAAGCTCATACTCTTCGACAGAATCCTTTTGGATCACCGCTCCATACGAGAATAAGGCGACGTATCGACTGTATGAAATATCCAGGAATAAGAGCAGTTCAAAGGAAATAGAAGTTGCGAAACTATGTACCGAGAACTTACTCGATGTACGGCCGCACTTCTATCAGGTTGTTGAAGATATACAACGAAATGGTCCGCCATTGTTCGTTATCCAAAGATACTGGATTTGAAACACTGGCTGGTGCGAGATTCCCTTTGAATAGGCTGAGGTTGGATCCACCCTTTTTAGGGTCGTCAGCATTGTACCGAGGCTTCGGATTATGCAAATGACGATTTTTGGCTTCGTAGTGTGCTGTCACGAAGTTTGCCGCCTCCTCAGTGATGAATGCCTCAGCCATCGATGCTTCAATTCTACGTTTATTTTTACATTTTTGTCGAAGCGTCTTCTGCATCCTCTCAGTTGGGTAGCACCAACGATTTTGCACGGGCCCCCCCAATCTTGCCTCGGTCGGGAGATGCAAAATCAAATGTTGCATTGGATTAAAGAAGCCCGGTGGAAAGATCTTCTCTAACTTGCAGATCAACTCCGGCGCCAACTCTTCCATTTCTTCTAGCACGCTAGGCGATAGTTCTTTCGCACAAAGAACACGGAAGAAATAGCTGAGTTATGCCAGTACTAGCCATTCATCCTCAGGGATGAAGCCACGTAACATCACCGGCATTACCCGCTCAATCCATATGTGCCAATCATGACTCTTGAGACCAAATATCTTCAATTTATCAAGACTAGCTCCCCTCTGTAGATTCGCTGCATACCCATCGGGGAACATCAACTGCATTTTCACCCACAAGATAATTTCCCTCATAGCCGGCCTTCCAAGATTGAACCATGCCTTTGGCTTCATCCAGTTCTGCTTTCCTTTCGGTTCTTTCATGTTTTGTAACGGCCTATCACATAGCGCCTCCAGATCGACTCTAGCCTTAGTATTATCCTTTGACTTCCCATCTATGCCGAACAATGTACCAAAAAGTGCCTCGGCGATATTCTTCTCAGTGTGCATCACGTCGATGTTGTGTGGGCAAAGGAGGTCTTTGAAGTAAGGCAGATCCCATAAGCATGTTTTGTGAGTCCAGGCGTGCTTAGAATTATACCCCTTGAAGTACCCTGGACGCTCGGGATCTGGCTCGAGAGCGTTTAACTGATCCAGGGTCTGTTGGCCTGTCAATGCATGTGGTGCAGAGTTTTTGACAACTCTACCTCTGATGAAGTTCTTCTTGTCTTTCCTGAACTTATGGCGAGGATTCAGGAACTCT
>NC_057802.1:208614721-208619254 GCF_018294505.1 Triticum aestivum | reverse complement strand
TCTTTGCCGTCCGCTAGCGGACGGCAAAGAGGTGGGCCGTTAGGATTTTTTCAAACGAGCGGGGGGTGGGGGCCACCACACTCTTTGCCGTCCGCCAGCGGACGGCAAAGATTCTTTGCCGTCCGCTGGCAGACGGCAAAGAGCTGGCAGATGGCAAAGAG
The DNA here is from genome assembly GCF_018294505.1 of Triticum aestivum. NCBI lineage: Eukaryota > Viridiplantae > Streptophyta > Magnoliopsida > Poales > Poaceae > Triticum > Triticum aestivum. The sequence goes on along the minus strand of NC_057802.1, from coordinate 208,619,093 downwards.
CTTCTTTGCCGTCAGCCTTTTCTTTGCCGTCTGTTTATGTGTAGCTGATGGCAAAGAGCTTCTTTGCCGTCAGCTAGCAGACGGCAAAGAGCTGGCAGATGGCAAATTAGCTGATTCCAGTAGTGTAGGGCATATTTCCTTCAGTCACCCACTTGCACTAGAGTCAATAATCTATTTCACATCGCCATGTGATTTAACATCAATAATTCACATCACCATGTGATTAACACCCATAGTTCACATCTCTATGTGACCAACACTCAAAAGGGTTTACTAGAGTCAATAATCTAGTTCACATCGCTATGTGATTAACACCTAAAGAGTACTAAGGTGTGATCATGTTTTGATTGTGAGATAATTTTAGTCAACGGGTCTGTCACATTCAGATCCGTAAGTATTTTGCAAATTTCTATGTTTACAATGCTCTCCACGGAGCTACTCTTAGCTAATTGCTCCCACTTTCAATATGTATCTAGACCGAGATTTAGAGTCATCTAGTTTAGTGTCAAAACTTGCATCGACGTAACCCTTTACGACGAACCTTTTGTCACTTCCATAATCGAGAAACATATCCTTATTCCACTAAGGATAATTTTGACCGCTGTCCAGTGATCTACTCCTAGATCACTATTGTACTCCCTTGCGAAAATTAGTGTAGGGTACACAATAGATCTGGTACACAGCATGGCATACTTTATAGAACCTATGGCCAAGGCATAGGGAATGACTTTCATTCTCTTTCTATCTTCTGCCGTGGTCGGGCTTTGAGTCTTACTCAATTTCACACCTTGTAACATAGGCAAGAACTCTTTCTTTGACTGTTCTATTTTGAACTACTTCAAAATCTTGTTAAGGTATGTACTCATTGAAAAAACTTATCAAGCGTCTTGATCTATCTCTATAGATCTTGATGCTCAATATGTAAGCAGCTTCACCGAGGTCTTTCTTTGAAAAACTCCTTTCAAACACTCCTTTATGCTTTGCAGAATAATTCTACATTATTTCCGATCAACAATATGTCATTCACATATACTTATCAGAAATGTTGTAGTGCTCCCACTCACTTTCTTGTAAATACAGGCTTCACCGCAAGTCTGTATAAAACTCTATGCTTTGATCAACTTATCAAAGCATATATTCCAACTCCGAGATGCTTGCACCAGTCCATAGATGGATCGCTGGAGCTTGCATATTTTGTTAGCACCTTTAGGATTGACAAAACCTTCTGGTTGCATCATATACAACTCTTCTTTAATAAATCCATTAAGGAATGCAGTTTTGTTTATCCATTTGCCAGATTTCATAAAATGCGGCAATTGCTAACATGATTCGGACAGACTTCAGCATAGATACGAGTGAGAAACTCTCATCGTAGTCAACACCTTAAACTTGTCGAAAACCTTTTGCGACAATTCTAGCTTTGTAGATAGTAACACTACTATCAGCGTGTGTCTTCCTCTTGAAGATCCATTTTAATCTGTGACACCCCCGATTTGAATGTACACTAATCATGCACGCAAATGTGTACGATCAAGATCAGGGACTCACGGGAAGATATCACAACACAACTCTAAAACATAAATAAGTCATACAAGCATCATAATACAAGCCAGGGGCCCCGAGGGCTCGAATACAAGTGCTCGATCACAGACGAGTCAGCGGAAGCAACAATATCTGAGTACAGACATAAGTTAAACAAGTTTGCCTTAAGAAGGCTAGCACAAAAGTAGCAACGATCGAAAAGGCAAGGCCTCCTGCCTGGGACCTCCTAACTACTCCTCGAAGCCGAACTCCACGTAGAATCATCCTCGGGATCTCTAGCTCCTGGACTCCAGCATCTGGTTGCGACAATTAGGTATAGAAAGGGGAAAAGAGGGACAAAAGCAACCGTGAGTACTCATCCAAAGTACTCGCAAGCAAGGAGCTACACTACATATGCATGTGTATAAGTGTAAAGGGGCCATATCAGTGGGCTGAACTACAGAATGCCAGAATAAGAGGGGGATAGCTAATCCTGTCGAAGACTACGCTTCTGGCAGCCTCCATCTTGCAGCATGTAGAAGAGAGTAGATTGAAGTCCTCCAAGTAGCATCGCATAGCATAATCCTACCCGGCGATCCCCTCCTCGTCGCCCTGTTAGAGAGCGATCACCGGGTTGTATCTGGCACTTGGAAGGGTGTATTTTATTCAGTATCCGGTTCTAGTTGTCATAAGGTCAAGGTACAACTCCGGGTCGTCCTTTTACCGAGGGACACGGCTATTTGAATAGATAAACTTCCCTGCAGGGGTGCACCACATAACCCAACACGCTCGATCCCATTTGGCCGGACACACTTTCCTGGGTCATGCCCGGCCTCGGAAGATCAACACGTCGCAGCCCCACCTAAGCACAACAGAGAGGTCAGCACGCCGGTCTAACCCTATGCGCGCAGGGGTCTGGGCCCATCGCCCTATGCACACCTGCACGTTGCGTACACGGCCGGAAGCAGACCTAGCCTAGTGGCGTTCCAGTCCAATCCGGCGCGCGCCACTCAGTCGCTGACGTCACGAAGGCTTCGGCTGATACCACGACGCCGGGATACCCATAACTACTCCCGCGTAGATGGTTAGTGCGTATAGACCAAATGGCCAGACTCAGATCAAATACCCAGAACTCGTTAAGCGTGTTAAGTATCCGCGAACGCCGACCAGGGCCAGGCCCACCTCTCTCCTGGGTGGTCTCAATCTGCCCTGTCGCTCCGCCACAAAGCAACAGTTGGGGGCCGTCAGGAACCCAGGCCCACCTCTACCGGGGTGGAGCCACCTGTCCTTTCAGCCCCCTCATCAGAATCACTTGCGGGTACTCAACGAGCCGACCCGACTTTAGTCACCACATGTGTCATGTATATAATGCATATAGTATATACCCGTGATCACCTCCCAAAGTGATCACGGCCCAGTAGTATAGCATGGCAGACGGACAAGAGTGTAGGGCCACTGATGGAACACTAGCATCCTGTACTAAGCAGTAGGATAGCAGGTAAGGGTAACAACTGTAGCAACAATGACAGGCTATGCATCAGGATAGGATTAATGGAAAGCAGTAACATGCTACACTACTCTAATGCAAGCAGTATAGAGAAGAACAGGCGATATCTGGTGATCAAGGGGGGGGCTTGCCTGGTTGCTCAGACAAGAAGGAGGGGTCGTCTTCGATGTAGTCGAACACACGAACATCGGCAGCGGTCTCGGAGTCTACCGGAAAGAAGTAACGGAGGGGGAACACAATAAATAATAGAGCAATCAAATGTAACACAAAGCAAGACGCGGCGATACGTTGTGCTAGGGGTGACCTAACGTAGGGATAGGTGATACCGGCGAAAGGGGAAACATCCGGGAAAGTATCCCCGGTGTTTCGCGTTTTCGGACAGATGAACCGGAGGTGAAATGTTACAGGTTTGCTATGCTACGGATGGGTGGCGGACGAACGGGCTGCGTATCCGGATTCGTCTCGTCGTTCTGAGCAACTTTCATGTAGAAAACTTTTTCATCCGAGCTACGGATATTTTTCTATGATTTTCCAAAGTTTTAAACAATTTCTGAAATTATTAAATATTTGGAAATTAATTAGATAAAGCTACGGGTACACAGAAGTGTACCCAGCACTATGTACATGTGGCTTACAGGTTGGTCCACCGGGACCGGTTGACCATAGTCAACAGTCCTAGTCACCAGTCAATTGGGTTGACTGTTGACTAGTCAAATATGACAGGCGGGGCCCCATTGTCATTGCCTGCCTATTTAACTACTAGGATTAGCTTAAACTAACTATGTAGCTAACAGGTTAATTAACATGATTAATTGTTTAATTAATTTAACTTTTTTTTATTCTGTTATTATTTATTTTTTTCAATTAATTTTTTTTAATTCGTTTAATTTTCTTAAACGTTTTGGGGCTGGTCCCACGTGTAGTGGCTCACAGGCCATAGCAGGTGTGGGTGCTGGATCAGGGCGTGGCCAGCAGGCGGGGTGGTGTTGGGTGCGGGGCCGCACCCACGGCGAGGCGCACCGGCCGGCCACGGGCACCACAGCGCGGCAAGCGCGCGGCGCGGCAAGGGCCAGCAACTGGGGAAGGCAGCGGGCGATGAGCGGGGTATGGCTGCGAGCATGCGGGAGCGCGCCCATGGGCGTGGGCGGCTGCGGTGAGCGCGAGCTCCAGTGAGCTCGGCCACGGCGACGTACGGCGTCAACGGCGACGGATCCACGCGAAGGAGGAGGGGGATCGACGGAGGGCTCACCAGCCCTGTAGTGGTGCAAACGCGTGCTCGGGGAGGGCCGTAGTCACGGGGGACGGCGCGCGCTGGCGACGGGGACGGCGAGGCGGCGACGTCCA
>NC_057802.1:208606476-208613791 GCF_018294505.1 Triticum aestivum | reverse complement strand
CCAGCGGGGAAGAAGCGATGGGGCGGCGCCGGCGAGGTCCAGCGAGCGCCTTGCGTCGCCGGGGCGGCGGGGTTGGTAGCGGGGCGCCGCGGTCGTTGCCCCGATGCAGATGGGATCGGGGAGTGGGGGAGCGAGGGAGTGGGGAGGTGGGGGTTAGGGTTGCGGGGTGGGGGGGATTATGCAGGGGCGCGGCTGGGCCAGCCCATTGGCCTGGTGCCCTGCTGGGCCGAACGGCCCAGGGGAGGGGGGGTCTTGCTTCGTAATTTTTTTTGCTTTGTTTTGTTCTTGTTTTACTTTTTCTTATTTTTCTTTTTTGTTTTCTTTTAGTTCCTCTTTTATTTTAGTTTTATAAAAATTATCACTAGCACTTAAATTAATACTTGTAAATATACTATTGCCACATTAATTCCCAACTCAAATTAAAATAGTTTAATATTTTATAAAATTCACAAGACATTTATTTTAATATTTAAACCTCTATTTTGAACACTTAAACATTTTATTAAAGTTAGGTTTCTCCACCATTATTATCTATGCAATATTTGGTTCACTCCGAACATTTTAGTTTTAATATTTGAAAACGTTTATTGTTTGCTTGATTTTGAACTTTGAATTTTGGACCGGTTTTGATCTAACGATAGATTAGCAACAGTAACGGAGGTAACGTGGCACCATTAGCAGAGTTTTACTGTAGCTTGATTATCAGGGCGTCACAATTCTCCTCCACTACAAGAAATCTCGTCCCGAGATTTAGGAGCGGTTATAAGGGGGAAGGGATCTGGTTACGAAATTATAACGATTCTTCTCGGTCATAGTTGCTCTTCTCGAAGAGGTCGATCCATTACGTTGATGTCTTCAGTCCTCTGCTTCAGGTCATCAAGATGAAGTTTGTCGTCCTTCCTACAGGATCTTCACCGTACTTACGAAAGGGTGAGCAGGGAAAACTTTTCATTGGAATAGCTTATTCCCTATAAGGACGGATTCTAACAAGATCGAGCATCAAGCGGTTAACCCAGGGGAAGAAGCATAAGCATCTCTCGAATTGAAACCTAAGAAGATGTCGAGAGCAAAGTAAGAAGGTACCATGAGCAGTTTCAAACCGATAGGCAAGCGTTCGATGCCTATCAGAAGGTGAAAGGGGTTCAGAGCAACGAGAATAAGTATTGCGTCTGATACCCGAATAGATCACTTGGCAGGTGGCCCGTGAGTTACATAAGAAGTCAAGCGCGAGGAATATATTTGGAAACCGGGGGTGTACAGGAGAGTCAGGTTTCGATCCTGTGGAACTGTGGGTTATGGGCCCACCATGTGGTTTTTTTTATAGGAGCAGTGACATCTTGCACGGTCATGATAGCAAGGCATGTCAGGGAACACTCTGTCAGTTATGTCGGCAACACGTTGGTACCAAGGGCGAGGGACGAAGAGAACCATTTTCCTGCTCGTTCAAACGAGACGGACCATTAGGCAAAGTTCTCGTCCATCGGTGGTTATCGAAATGTCACCAACAATAGTAACAGGGTCTTACTGACAGAGTTGTACACTGAGGTGTTTACATAAGCAGGAGAATATTACTGCTTAGATCATATAGATCACCAGAAAGGTTAAACCAAACAATGGAAAGGAAAATATGATTATCAGATTAAATAGAAGAATGGAAAGGAAAATGTGTTTAAACACATATTTCAGGGGTATATCCTTCCCAAGGACAAGCAGCGTATCATATCCATGACAGGATAGAAAGTAGAAAACCATTTAGGTAAGGGGAGAGGAATTTCATGACATCACCCATACAGCGGTGTTTGGATAATTGAGCAAGAAACATTTAGTATTGGGCTTCAAATGTTCTTGTTGAAAATCGGAGTACCATAGACATGCTTTGAGATAGCATTGACATGGTCAACAGGTGAAGATCAGAATTTGGAAACAAAAAGGATCCATCAGGAACAACTTATAGAATAAGTCTTACAATTTCCTCATGGAAGAATAGATAACCTTGATGAAAGGAAAGCTTATAACAATAGGTCCTCCGGCCAGGTGTGTTCGGCATGTCATCCCTTACCGGGTCATAAATAGGCCAATGTTATAACTCTTGGAAATATGTTCCAACCATCATATCTGACCGAGATTCAGATTTGATTGGTGTCAGGATAACTCAGACTTAGGATGCCTGAGAAGAAAAGGTGCGACACAATTTGAAGAGATGACATTGTAAGATTCTCGGGAAATGAACTATGGAAGCGAGTTACGAAGTAAGAGTTCATCATTAAACCAAGGAGACGGTTAGGAGGTGGCTGATGGACTCAGCGACATTCCATTGAGATTTCCAAAAGATGGATTTCCACAACTATGTGAACAAGGAGATAACATTAGCTAGATCGAATGACTTAATGATGTATGCTCGAGGAAAACATACACAATTAAACATTGGTTGAAAGGTGCACCCGAATATGGGCTTAGGTAGCATGATCAAGGTTAGAATGGTGATTCGATAACCAATACACAAGGAATGAACTATCGTTCATTAACTTACAAGCGATAGGGTTGCTGGAAGTTTTGAATTTTACACATCACAGTTCATTTGTGGGTACTTCGGTTAGAAACAACACGGGGACCAAGAAAAGAATGGTGATGTTAACTAAGTATCACTTGTATCAAGAATTCTTAAGGGTGGTGAATTTCCCATGACATTCTTGACATAAAAGATAGCAATACTCCAAGGTAGAACATAACATAAGTTGGATAACAAGGATCTCAAGGTACAACACAAAACATGAACAAGTTTGTATTGAAGGGAAAGCAAGAATGTTGCCGATGATAACACAAATCATCGAGGGGCAAGGATGGTATTTCTCATCATGAATTCAATTGATATCCTGGAGGAACTCAGAATGTTGATGATGATCATGACAAATTTTGTCGAGAGATTTCATGGAGATGTAATCGACCGACGATGACATCAAGTCAAAGGAATGATGAAAGCGAAAGGTTATTGGAACCACGGTTAGGACACAAACTCGGAATCAAGTTTGCTGTTCAAGGAGAAGTGATATGACGAGGAAGATCGACGTAAGCTTAGCTCATTGTCGAAAGCTGTGCTCTGGGAATAAGGACCAGGTAGCACAGTTAAAATCACCAAGATAATGATATAGACAAACAGGCTAGGAATGGCGTGATCGGGTACAAACTCATACTTAAAGAAGATTACTAAGAGTTGTTGAACCGTAGTGCGGACTCGGTTCAGTTATCGGTGTCTTTGCGTGATTAATAACTCAGGGCCCGTGGAAAATTGGAATCAGTGAGAATGTAGCACTTGATGAAGAACTCATAAGAAGTTATGCAGTTCCATGTTAATCTTGAGATACCAGGGGGTAATACTCGACGACAGATCAAGGTAGAGGTTGGACTAGGGTATTGCTCTGCAGAAGACAAGTGCTCAACTTGTACGAGAAATGGTATTTAAAGGAGAACATAGTCGGAACCACGATTGCAAAAGGCCAGATCCCAGATATAAGATGAACTTATACCAAGGGAATAATTAATTTAAGAGAAGCTTTAATGATAAGAGCTACATCGTGTCCATGGGCATGAACGCAAAGTTCAAGGTCGACTCCCACTTCTTCAATGCATAACCTTTCATTCACTTCTCGCGTTTGATGAAGTTACAGTGTTGAAAATTTTCTCTGGCAAAATACCAGAAGAGTATGACTCATGAAAACTTTCGAGTTCATACGGTTTTTAGGGAAGGTATAGGTTCAACCCATCGGGGCTTCGTAGAAAGATATACTACAAACTTCAGGAGTAAATAACACAAGCTCAAAAGTAGAGCGTGGTTGACAAAGCAGAGGATACAATTTACCAAAGGCATTATGTATCCGAGGAAAAGCTCACCAGCTTATTTAATATGGAGGACATTGTCGGATAAAATCCGAAAAAAGGGGTCTGGTGGTCCACAAGGGATCTGATGTGAGCATCAGTACTCAACCAGAGGAAGAAAGAATGCAAGGAGATCTGATTAAAGAAACAACTGACTAACTCAACGTTCAAATGCAAAAGAATTATGATTTCCAAATCATGGGGTCAGAAGCAACGCTCTGATCAAGGATGGATAAGTTGAGTAGGCTTAGGGGTACAATCGATGGCAATTTGATAGGTCGAGATCCAGCTCATGTTAAAGATGTCTGAGCCGGAAGGATGAATTCTAGGATCTGATTGAGGATTGCGAGCATTCGCATCATATTGAATCAATGGACTCAAAATGATAATGACAAGAGATGCCAATAAGATTACGAGACTTAAGATTAATCATAATGCAAGTAAGCAAGAATTTCAAGAGCAAAAAGGCTCCTGAAGATTTTCGGAAGATCGAATAGTATTTTGAAGACTATTGTGGAATACTTGAATCAACTGGGGATGACCGGATACTCGGTAAGTGCGAGAATTATCAGTAGGGGTGTTCAGGTGACAAAGAACAGCAAGGCAGTAAGCTCAAGGGATTCTCGGAACAACAGAGAGAATTTCGGGGTATCTTGTAATAACAAGATCAACTGGGGAACATTGTATGAATGGCGAGTATACGTGGTTATCCATAGGAGTTTATCGATGAAAGGGAATTGCAAAAGCGATGAACACAAGTCCTCGGGTTATCAGCAGAGAGTATCTTCAGGGTCTTCACGTGCAGCAGGCGATCATCAGTAAATAAGGGGCTCTCCGGGTGAAAGTGATAACGAGATCCTAATGTTAGATTTAGTAAAATCATTTAACCCGAATAGAAGAGAGATCAGAGTCCCAGAGTATAGGCAGGGAGTAAAAGATCCTAATACCACCCGATGGCGACGTGGGCCCGTAAGACACACAGCCATGTTAGTAAAAGTTTTTGCAATGTCTAGACTCGACTTCGGCCAAGGAGTTGGAAAGGGGGATTCCTACAGGCAGTTGGCTCTGATACCAACTTGTGACGCCCCCGATTTGACCGTACACTAATCATGCACGCAAATGTGTACGATCAAGATCAGGGACTCACGGGAAGATATCACAACACAACTCTAAAACATAAATAAGTCATACAAGCATCATAATACAAGCCAGGGGCCCCGAGGGCTCGAATACAAGTGCTCGATCACAGACAAGTCAGCGGAAGCAACAATATCTGAGTACAGACATAAGTTAAACAAGTTTGCCTTAAGAAGGCTAGCACAAAAGTAGCAACGATCGAAAAGGCAAGGCCTCCTGCCTGGGACCTCCTAACTACTCCTCGAAGCCGAACTCCACGTAGAATCATCCTCGGGATCTCTAGCTCCTGGACTCCAGCATCTGGTTGCGACAATCAGGTATAGAAAGGGGAAAAGAGGGACAAAAGCAACCGTGAGTACTCATCCAAAGTACTCGCAAGCAAGGAGCTACACTACATATGCATGTGTATAAGTGTAAAGGGGCCATATCAGTGGGTTGAACTGCAGAATGCCAGAATAAGAGGGGGATAGCTAATCCTGTCGAAGACTACGCTTCTGGCAGCCTCCATCTTGCAGCATGTAGAAGAGAGTAGATTGAAGTCCTCCAAGTAGCATCGCATAGCATAATCCTACCCAGCGATCCCCTCCTCGTCGCCCTGTTAGAGAGCGATCACCGGGTTGTATCTGGCACTTGGAAGGGTGTATTTTATTCAGTATCCGGTTCTAGTTGTCATAAGGTCAAGGTACAACTCCGGGTCGTCCTTTTACCGAGGGACACGGCTATTCGAATAGATAAACTTCCCTGCAGGGGTGCACCACATAACCCAACACGCTCGATCCCATTTGGCCGGACACACTTTCCTGGGTCATGCCCGGCCTCGGAAGATCAACACGTCGCAGCCCCACCTAAGCACAACAGAGAGGTCAGCACGCCGGTCTAACCCTATGCGCGCAGGGGTCTGGGCCCATCGCCCTATGCACAACTGCACGTTGCGTACGCGGCCGGAAGCAGACCTAGCCTAGTGGCGTTCCAGTCCAATCCGGCGCGCGCCACTCAGTCGCTGACGTCACGAAGGCTTCGGCTGATACCACGACGCCGGGATACCCATAACTACTCCCGCGTAGATGGTTAGTGCGTATAGACCAAATGGCTAGACTCAGATCAAATACCCAGAACTCGTTAAGCGTGTTAAGTATCCGCGAACGCCGACCAGGGCCAGGCCCACCTCTCTCCTGGGTGGTCTCAATCTGCCCTGTCGCTCCGCCACAAAGCAACAGTCGGGGGCCGTCAGGAACCCAGGCCCACCTCTACCGGGGTGGAGCCACCTGTCCTTTCAGCCCCCTCATCAGAATCACTTGCGGGTACTCAACGAGCCGACCCGACTTTAGTCACCACATGTGTCATGTATATAATTCATATAGTATATACCCGTGATCACCTCCCAAAGTGATCACGGCCCAGTAGTATAGCATGGCAGACGGACAAGAGTGTAGGGCCACTGATGGAACACTAGCATCCTGTACTAAGCAGTAGGATAGCAGGTAAGGGTAACAACTGTAGCAACAATGACAGGCTATGCATCAGGATAGGATTAATGGAAAGCAGTAACATGCTACACTACTCTAATGCAAGCAGTATAGAGAAGAACAGGCGATATCTGGTGATCAAGGGGGGGGCTTGCCTGGTTGCTCAGACAAGAAGGAGGGGTCGTCTTCGATGTAGTCGAACACACGAACATCGGCAGCGGTCTCGGAGTCTACCGGAAAGAAGTAACGGAGGGGGAACACAATAAATAATAGAGCAATCAAATGTAACACAAAGCAAGACGCGGCGATACGTTGTGCTAGGGGTGACCTAACGTAGGGATAGGTGATACCGGCGAAAGGGGAAACATCCGGGAAAGTATCCCCGGTGTTTCGCGTTTTCGGACAGATGAACCGGAGGTGAAATGTTACAGGTTTGCTATGCTACGGATGGGTGGCGGACGAACGGGCTGCGTATCCGGATTCGTCTCGTCGTTCTGAGCAACTTTCATGTAGAAAACTTTTTCATCCGAGCTACGGATATTTTTCTATGATTTTCCAAAGTTTTAAACAATTTCTGAAATTATTAAATATTTGGAAATTAATTAGATAAAGCTACGGGTACACAGAAGTGTACCCAGCACTATGTACATGTGGCTTACAGGTTGGTCCACCGGGACCGGTTGACCATAGTCAACAGTCCTAGTCACCAGTCAATTGGGTTGACTGTTGACTAGTCAAATATGACAGGCGGGGCCCCATTGTCATTGCCTGCCTATTTAACTACTAGGATTAGCTTAAACTAACTATGTAGCTAACAGGTTAATTAACATGATTAATTG
>NC_057802.1:208597720-208606466 GCF_018294505.1 Triticum aestivum | reverse complement strand
TTTTTTTTGCTTTGTTTTGTTCTTGTTTTACTTTTTCTTATTTTTCTTTTTTGTTTTCTTTTAGTTCCTCTTTTATTTTAGTTTTATAAAAATTATCACTAGCACTTAAATTAATACTTGTAAATATACTATTGCCACATTAATTCCCAACTCAAATTAAAATAGTTTAATATTTTATAAAATTCACAAGACATTTATTTTAATATTTAAACCTCTATTTTGAACACTTAAACATTTTATTAAAGTTAGGTTTCTCCACCATTATTATCTATGCAATATTTGGTTCACTCCGAACATTTTAGTTTTAATATTTGAAAACGTTTATTGTTTGCTTGATTTTGAACTTTGAATTTTGGACCGGTTTTGATCTAACGATAGATTAGCAACAGTAACGGAGGTAACGTGGCACCATTAGCAGAGTTTTACTGTAGCTTGATTATCAGGGCGTCACATAATCTCAATGGCTCGCCAATCATTGGGCAAGTCAATCAAAGTCCATACTTTGTTCTCATACATGGATGTCATCTCAGATTTCATGGCCTCAAGCCATTCTGCGGAATCTGGGCTCACCATCGCTTCTTCATAGTTCGTAGGTTTGTCATGGTCTAGTAACATAACCTCCAGAACACGATTACCGTACCACTCTGGTGCGGATCTTACTCTGGTTGACCTACGAGGTTCAGTAATAACTTGATCTGAAGTTCCATGATCATCATCATTAACTTCCTCACTAATTGGTATAGGCGTCACAGAAACTGGTTTCTGCGATGAACTACTTTCCAATAAGGGAGCAGGTACAATTACCTCATCAAGTTCTGCTTTCCTCCCACTCACTTCTTTCGAGAGAAACTCCTTCTCTAGAAAGGATCCATTCTTAGCAACGAATGTCTTGCCTTCGGATCTGTGATAGAAGGTGTACCCAACTGTCTCCTTTGGGTATCCTATGAAGACACATTTCTTCGATTTGGGTTTGAGCTTATCAGGATGAAACTTTTTCACATAAGCATCGCAACCCCAAATTTTAAGAAACGACAACTTTGGTTTCTTGCCAAACCACAGTTCATAAGGCGTCGTCTCAACGAATTTTGATGGTGCCCTATTTAACGTGAATGTAGCTGTCTCTAATGCATAACCCCAAAACGATAGTGGTAAATTGGTAAGAGACATCATATATTGCACCATATCTAATAAAGTATGGTTACGATGTTCGGACACACCATTACACTGTGGTGTTCCAGGTGGCGTGAGTAGTGAAACTATTTCACATTGTTTTTACTGAAGGCCAAACTCGTAACTCAAATACTCTTCTCCACGATCAGATCGTAGAAACTTTATTTTCTTGTTACGATGATTTTCCGCTTCACTCTGAAATTATATGAACTTTTCAAATGTTTCAGATTTCTGTTTCATTAAGTAGATATACCCATATCTGCTCAAATCATCTGTGAAGGTCAGAAAATAATGATACCCGCTACGAGCCTCAACACTCATCGGATCGCATACATCAGTATGTATGATTTCCAACAAATCTGTTGCTCTCTCCATAGTTCCGGAGAACGGCGTTTTAGTCATCTTGCCCATGAGGCACGGTTCGCAAGCATCAAGTGATTCATAATCAAGTGATTCCAAAATCCCATCAGTACGGAGTTTCTTCGTGCGCTTTACACCAATATGACCTAAACGGCAGTGCCACAAATAAGTTGCACTATCATTATTAACTTTGCATCTTTTGGCTTCAATATTATGAATATGTGTATCACTACGATCGAGATCCAACAAACCATTTTCGTTGGTGTGTATGACCATAGAAGGTTTTATTCATGTAAACAGAACAACAATTGTTCTCTAACTTAAATGAATAACCGTATTGCAATAAACATGATCAAATCATATTCATGCTCAACGCAAACACCAAATAACACTTATTTAGTTTCAACACTAATCCCGAAAGTACAGGGAGTGTGCGATGATGATCATATCAATCTTGGAACTACTTCCAACACACATCGTCACCTTGCCTTTTACTAGTCTCTGTTTATTCTGCAACTCCCGTTTTCGAGTTACTACTCTTTAGCAACTGAACCAGTATCAATTACCGAGGGGTTGCTATAAACACTAGTAAAGTACACATCAATAATCTGTATATCAAATATACCTTTGTTCACTTTGCCATCCTTCTTATCCACCAAATAGTTGGGGTAGTTCCGCTTCCAGTGACCAGTCCCTTTGCAGTAGAAGCACTTAGTCTCAGGCTTAGGACCAGACTTAGGCTTCTTCACTTGAGCAGCAACTTGCTTGCCGTTCTTCTTGAAGTTCCCCTTCTTCCCTTTGCCCTTTTTTTGAAACTAGTGGTCTCGTCAACCATCAACACTTGATGTTTTTCTTGATTTCTACCTTCGTCGATTTCAGCATCACGAAGAGCTCGGGAATTACTTTCGTCATCCCTTGCATACTATAGTTCATCACGAAGTTCTACTAACTTGGTGATGGTGACTAGAGAATTCTGTCAATCACTATTTTATCTGGAAGATTAACTCCCACTTGATTCAAGCGATTGTAGTACCCAGACAATCTAAGCACATGCTCACTAGTTGAGCGATTCTCCTCCATCTTTTAGCTATAGAACTTGTTGGAGACTTCATATCTCTCAACTCGGGTATTTGCTTGAAATATTAACTTCAACTCCTGAAACATCTCATATGGTCCATGACGTTCAAAACGTCTTTGAAGACCCGATTCTAAGCCGTTAAGCATGGTGCACTAAACTATCAAGTAGTCATCATATTGAGCTAGCCAAACGTTCATAACGTCTGCATTTGCTCCTGTAATAGGTCTGTCACCTAGCGGTGCATCAAGGACATAATTTTCTGTGCAGCAATGAGGATAATCCTCAGATCACGGATCCAATCCGCATCTTTGCTACTAACATCTTTCAACATAATTTTCTCTAGGAACATATCAAAAATAAAACAGGGAAGCAACAACGCGAGCTATTGATCTACAACATAATTTGCAAAATACTATCAGGACTAAGTTCATGATAAATTTAAGTTCAATTAATCATATTACTTAAGAACTCCCACTTAGATAGACATCCCTCTAATCCTCTAAGTGATCACGTGATCCATATCAACTAAACCATGTCCGATCATCACGTGAGATGGAGTAGTTTCAATGGTGAACATCACTATGTTGATCATATCTACTATATGATTCACGCTCGACCTTTCGGTCTCCGTGTTCCGAGGCCATATCGGTTATATGCTAGGCTCGTCAAGTTTAACCTGAGTATTCCGCGTGTGCAACTGTTTTGCACCCGTTGTATTTGAACATAGAGCCTATCACACCCGATCATCACGTGGTGTCTCAGCACGAAGAACTTTTGCAACGGTGCATACTCAGGGAGAACACTTATACTTTGATAATTTAGTGAAGGATCATCTTATAATGCTACCGTCAAACAAAGCAAGATAAGATGCATAAAGGATTAACATCACATGTAATCAATATAAGTGATATGATATGGCCATCATCATCTTGTGCTTGTGATCTCCATCTCCGAAGCACTGTCATGATCACCATCGTCACCGGCGCGACACCTTGATCTCCATCGTAGTATCGTTGTCGTCTCGCCAACTAATTGCTTTTACGACTATCGCTACCGCTTAGTGATAAAGTAAAACTATTACATGGTGATTGCATCTCATACAATAAAGCGACAACCATACGGCTCCTGCCAGTTGCCGATAACTCGGTTACAAAACATGATCATCTCATACAACAAATTATATCACATCATGTCTTGACCATATCACATCACAACATGCCCTGCAAAAACAAGTTAGACGTCCTCTACTTTGTTGTTGCAAGTTTTACGTGGCTGCTACGGGCTTAGCAAGAACCGTTCTTACCTACGTATCAAAACCACAACGATAGTTTGTCAAGTTGGTGTTGTTTTAACCTTCCCAAGGACCGGGCGTAGCCACACTCGGTTAAACTGAAGTGAGAGAGACAGACACCCGCCAGTCACCTTTAAGCAACGAGTGCTCGCAACGGTGAAACCAGTCTCGCGTAAGCGTACGCGTAATGTCGGTCCGGGCCGCTTCATCTCACAATACCGCTGAACCAAAGTATGGCATGCTGGTAAGCAGTATGACTTATATCGCCCACAACTCACTTGTGTTCTACTCGTACATAGCATCAACGCATAAAACCAGGCTCGGCTGCCACTGTTGGGGAACGTAGTAATTTCAAAAAAATTCCTACGCACAGGCAAGATCATGGTGATGCATAGCAACGAGAGGGGAGAGTGTTGTCCACGTACCCTCGTAGACCGACAGCGGAAGCGTTATCACAACGCGGTTGATGTAGTCGTACGTCTTCACGATCCGACCGATCAAGTACCGAACGTACGGCACCTCCGAGTTCTACACACGTTCAGCTCGATGACGTCCCTCGAACTCCGATCCAGCCGAATGTTGAGGCAGAGTTTCGTCAGCACGACGGCGTGGTGACGATGATGATGTTCCACCAACGCAGGGCTTCACCTAAGCTCCGCAATGGTATTATCGAGGTGTAATATGGTGGAGGGGGCACCGCACACGGCTAAGAGATCTCAAGGATCAATTGTTGTGTCTCTGGGGTGCCCCCCTGCCCCCGTATATAAAGGAGCAAGGGGGAGGCAGCCGGCCAAGGGGAGAGGCGCGCCATAGGGGGGAGTCCTACTCCCACCGGGAGTAGGACTTCTCCTTTCCTTGTGGGAGTAGGAGAAGGGAAGGGGAAAGGAGAAAGAAGGAAGGGTGCGCCCCCCTTCCCTAGTCCAATTCGGACCAGATCATGGGGAGGGGTGCGGCCACCTTTTGAGGCCTTTCTCTCCTTTCCCGTATGGCCCATTAAGGCCCAATACGAATTCCCGTAACTCTCGGGTACTCCGAAAAATACCCGAATCACTCGGAACCTTTCCGAAGTCCGAATATAGTCGTCCAATATATCGATTTTTACGTCTCGGCCATTTCGAGATTCCTCGTCATGTCCCCGATCTCATCCGGGACTCCGAACTCCTTCGGTACATCAAAACTCAATAAAACTGTCATCGTAACGTTAAGCGTGCGGACCCTACGGGTTCGAGAACTATGTAGACATGACCGAGACACGTCTCCGGTCAATAACCAATAGCGGGACCTGGATGCCCATATTGGCTCCCACATATTTTACGAAGATCTTTATCGGTCAGACCGCATAAAAACATACGTTGTTCCCTTTGTCACCGGTATGTTACTTGCCCGAGATTTGATCGTCGGTATCTCGATACCTAGTTCAATCTCGTTACCGGCAAGTCTCTTTACTCGTTCCGTAACACATCATCCCGCAACTAACTCATTAGTCACAATGCTTGCAAGGCTTATAGTGATGTGCATTACCGAGTGGGCCCAGAGATACCTCTCCGACAATTGGAGTGACAAATCCTAATCTCGAAATACGCCAACCCAACAAGTACCTTTGGAGACACCTGTAGAGCACCTTTATAATCACCCATTTACGTTGTGACGTTTGGTAGCACACAAAGTGTTCCTCCGGTAAACGGGAGTTGCATAATCTCATAGTCATGGGAACATGTATAAGCCATGAAGAAAGCAATAGCAACATACTAAACGATCGAGTGCTAAGCTAACGGAATGGGTCAAGTCAATCACGTCATTCTCCTAATGAGATGATCCCGTTAATCAAATGACAACTCATGTCTATGGCTAGGAAACATAACCATCTTTGATTAACGAGCTAGTCAAGTAGAGGCATACTAGTGACACTCTTGTTTGTCTATGTATTCACACATGTATTATGTTTCCGGTTAATACAATTCTAGCATAAATAATAAACATTTATCATGATATAAGGAAATATATAATACTTTATTATTGCCTCTAGGGCATATTTCCTTCAATTCCTTCTCCCGGGAAGACCCGATCAGTCTCGGAATCCCGGTTACAAGACATTTCGACAATGGTAAAACAAGACCAGCAAAGCCGCCCGATGCGCCGACATCCCGATAGGAGCTGCACATATCTCGTTCTCAGGGCAACACCGGATAAGTCAAGATACGAGTAAAACCAGACCTCGAGTTTCCCCGAGGTGGCCCCGCAGGCTGCTCGGTTTGGACCAACACTTAGAGAAGCACTGGCCCGGGGGGGTAAAGTAAGATGACCCTCAAGAGAGCGACTTCCCAGGAAAAAGAAATAGGCTAGGCAAATGGTAAAACCAAGGTTGGGCCTTGGTGGAAGAGTTTTATTCAAGGCGAACTGTCAAGGGGGTCCCATAAATCACCCAACCGTGTGAGGGACGCAAAATCAAGGAACATAACACCGGTATGACGGAAACTAGGGCGGCAAGAGTGGAACAAAACACCCGGCATAAGGTCGAGCCTTCCACCCTTTACCAAATATATAGATGCATTAATAAAATAAGAGATATTGTGATATCCCAACATAAACAAATCCAACATGGAGCAATCTTCATCTTCACCTGCAACTAGCAACGCTATAAGAGGCGCTGAGCAAAGCGGTAACATAGCCAAACAACGGTTTGCTAGGAAGGGTGACAAAGATTAGAGGTTCATGGCAATTTGGGAGGCTTGAGGAGCAAATGAATAGGTAGCGCAGCAAAGCGATAGAACGAAGCAACTAGCATAGCAATGATAGTAATGAGATCCAAGGTGACGGTCATCTTGCCTGAAATCCCGCTAGGAAGAAGAACGAGTCCATGAAGAAGATGAAGCCACGAAGACGAACGAATCCTCACGATCGCAACGACACGGGAACTATCGAGAAGAAGCACACAACAAGGTAAAGACACCACACATGAACAAGGCATGATGCTCAATCAAGAATGATGCATGACAAGGCTATATGAAGCTACTCATGACGAGAGATGATGCATACAAGAACAACACATCAAAGCAAGTTTAAATGAGGCCGGAAACAACATATGACAATTCCGATAAGTCCTCATATGCAAATTTCGAAATTGGTCCAGAACTGAACAAGCATTAAGTTGAAGTTGTTAAACAGTAAGTTAAAGAGCACCATGATGATCTACACGAAATTCTAGTCAAGTTACATATAAAGTTCATTAGATTCGGAGCTACGGCCTAGAAGATATGAGCAAAACAAGGTAAACATGGCATTGATGCAAAATGCATACAAACATCAAGCAAACACCTCAAAACAAGGATGCAACATGATAATATGAGACTACATGCAAAACTACGCAAGTTCATATAGAGCACGCTCAAAACGGAGCAACGGTGCAACACATACACTCCAAACAAAACATACCAACAATCTGTCCAAAACAGCAACTAGACAACTGGCAAGCACCAAAACAATATGCTACAGCACCTTAACATGAAAACAACTGACATGGGCATGAAGTACAGGTAAAGCACAACACAACATGAACACTGAGCTATCTCCAGAAATCACTAGAACATGCTCAAAAAGACATGGCAAGATTGCAAATAATAACAGGTTCACAGACTTAGCAGAATTACTGGACATGACAGAAATAACATCAGGTAGCAATGTTCAGAGCATCAAGTCAACATGCTACAGGAACTTAACATGGCAAAACAAAGAATGGCATGAATCTAATCAAAGCATATGACAAAAGTCCCTTACTGACCATAAGCCAAAAAGGACCAGAAGATATGATGGCAAGCATGTAAACATAGCAAGTTTCGTTATCAGGTTTCAGACTTGGCAGAAAACAGAGCATGGCAGAAACTATAATATGAAGGCATCTTGGTGAGCTTGATGCACTCACCACAAAGCAATGCATGACAAAACAAGCATACCTACAGCAAGATGGCATGTTTAAGAAGCAATCCATGGCAAGAGAAAATACATAGCATGTATGGAACAACTACAAAAAGCTTGGCAAAATTGAATAACACGTAAACAATCTGCCAGGAACATTTTATAGCAAAAGTAGAGCAAGATTGAGTCAGGCTATGGCACTCCATAATTGCAAACAAGGGCAGGAATTGATCAATTACAACAATATCAACAAAACATCCTTACTGCACATCTCCAAAATACGCATGGATCTCTCTGTAGCATCAAGTTTACATGGCAACAAAATAACAGCAGACAAGGACTTGGAGAAATTACTGTCCCTGAAATCAGAAACATTACGAAGCCTAGTTTGCATGCTTGTGCTAGTAACCACGGAGATCACAAAAATACATGGCATACACCACTGGAAAGATGGCATGGCATACAACAAAACACATGTAGAGCTCATACTCACAAGATGCACAGATTAAATGCAACAAAAATAACAAATCACCAAGTTCTGATAAGAACCAGCAGATAACTGCAACTAGCACTCTTGCAACAGAGATTTGGGCATCAAGATGAACTCAAATGAACATGGTGCAATGGAACAAAATGTAGATCATCGCGAGACGAACAATTCGATATATTGCACGCACGAAACAGAGCTATATGAATGAAGTTACGATGCAAGGAGCATGGCAACATATCACAAAATTTTAGGGACTTGGCAAATTTGAGAGGGGGGGAGAAGTCAACCGTGGTGTTGACCCGATCGGGATCCGGCGCGGCTTGACCTCGAGCTCGAAGAAGAGGAGGGCGCCGGAGGCGGGAAGGTCGGGCAGCGCGGCGGGGACCTCGACGGCACGCGAGCGAGCGCCGGGCGGCGCCGGCTGGAGGAGGTCGGGGCGGCGCCG
>NC_057802.1:208595088-208597353 GCF_018294505.1 Triticum aestivum | reverse complement strand
GGGGCGCCGGGTGACATAGGAGTGCCGGATTGCAAAACGGACAACGGGGAAAATGCTCGGATGCATGAGACGAACACGTATGCAAATGCAATGCACATGACGACATGACAGGAAATGCAGATGATGACATGGCAAAATGCAACACGCAAGCAGATGACAAGGCGAGGACGGCGAATAACTGGCAGACACCTGGCGCATCGGATCCGGGGCGTTACAACACTCCTCCACTAACAAGAGGTCTCGCCCCGAGATCTTAGGACCGAGATGGAAGGAAAAAGGAATGAGGTTAAATAAGAACAAAAGAGAGAGGATGAACAAAGTCAAGAACACTCGAGAAGAAAAGAGGAATGTTGAGTGAGACAAGAAGCAAAAGCTCAAGGAATAAGACTGAATTCGAAACCACTCCGGTTGGGAGAAGATAGAAAAAGGAATAAGAACGCAAGAGGAAATCAAAGAATCGAGAGCACTCGAGAAGAAAAGGAACGACGAGAATGACGAGAATCGAATGCTCACGGAATCAGATAGACTCTGAAACCACTCCGGTTAGAACGAGATAAGTCCTCATATGCAAATTTCGAAATTGGTCCAGAACTGAACAAGCATTAAGTTGAAGTTGTTAAACAGCAAGTTAAATAGCACCATGATGATCTACACGAAATTCTAGTCAAGTTACATATAAAGTTCATTAGATTCGGAGCTACGGCCTAGAAGATATGAGCAAAACAAGGTAAATATGGCATTGATGCAAAATGCATACAAACATCAAGCAAACACCTCAAAACAAGGATGCAACATGATAATATGAGACTAAATGCAAAACTAAGCAAGTTCATATAGAGCACGCTCAAAACGGAGCAACGGTGCAACACATACACTCCAAACAAAACATAGCAACAATCTGTCCAAAACAGCAACTAGGCAACTTGCAAGCACCAAACCAATATGCTACAGCACCTTAACATGAAAAGAACTGACATGGGCACGAAGTACAGGTAAAGCACAACCAAACATGAACACTGAGCTATCTCCAGAAATCACTAGAACATGCTCAAAAGGACATGGCAAGATTGCAAATAATAACAGGTTCACAGACTTGGCAGAATTACTGGACATGACAGAAATAACATCAGGTAGCAATGTGCAGAGCACGAAATCAACATGCTACAGGAACATAACATGGCAAAACAAAGCATGGCATGAATCTACTCAAAGCATATGACAAAAGTCTCTTACTGACCATAAGCCAAAAAAGACCAGAAGATATGATGGTAAGCATGTAAACATAGCAAGTTTCGTTATCAGGTTTCAGACTTGGCAGAAAACAGAGCATGGCAGAACTATAATATGAAGGCATCTTGGTGAGCTTGATGCACTCACCACAAAGCAATGCATGACAAAAAAAGCATACCTACAGCAAGATGGCATGTTTAAGAACAATCCATGGCAAGAGAAAATACATAGCATGTATGGAACAAGTACAACAAGCTTGGCAAATTTGAATAACACGTAAACAATCTGCCAGGAACATTTTATAGCAAAAGTAGAGCAAGATTGAGTCAGGCTATGGCACTCCATAATTGCAAACAAGGGCAGGAATGGATCAATTACAACAATATCCACAAAACATCCTTACTGGACATCTCCAAAATATGCATGGATCTCTCTGTAGCATCAAGTTTACATGGCAACAAAATAACAGCAGACAAGGACTTAAGAGAAATTACTGTCCGTGAAATCAGAAACATTATGAAGCCTAGTTTGCATGCTTGTGCTGGTCACCACAGAAATCACAAAAATACATGGCATACACCACTGGAAAGATGGCATGGCATACAACAAAACACATGTAGAGCTCATACTCATAAGATGCACAGATTAAATGCAACAAAAATAACAATTCACCAAGTTCTGATAAGAACCAGCAGATAACAGCAACTAGCACTCTTGCAACAGAGATTTGGGCATCAAGATGAACTCAAATGAACATGGTGCAATGGAACAAAATGTAGATCATCGCGAGACGAACAATTCGATATATTGCACGCACGAAACAGAGCTATATGAATGAAGTTACGATGCAAGGAACATGGCAACATATCACAAAATTTTAGGGACTTAGCAAATTTGAGAGGGGGGAGAAGTCAACCGTGGTGTTGACCCGATCGGGATCCGGCGCGGCTTGACCTCGAGCTCGAAGAAGAGGAGGGCGCCGGCGGCGGGAAGGTCGGGCGGCGCGGCGGGGACCTCGACGGCGCGCGGGCGAGC